>NW_027179893.1:0-29087 GCF_036669925.1 Montipora capricornis | reverse complement strand
CTGGGCTTTGGGACCAGCAAGACTGGTTATTAACTAACCAGCTCGGCGGATTAAAAAATGGTGCCAAATTATTGCCTTTTGAATAGCTCTGAGCAAAACAGCTTTGTTTCACCTGTGAAACCTTTCTTGTTCTGCACACAGGATTTTTTTCTGATATATTTTGAAAGATTACCTCTTTCAATACATGAGCAATCAGCTCTTTTTTTTCACCTATCAAACTCGTTGAGTCTCCCAGATAGGATTTTTGGTACCAGCAAATCTACTGGTACTACACCGACCAAATTGTGGCCGGAAGTTCTGAATTTGTCTATCTGTGAAGTCATTGCAAGTATCTGCAGTTTTTTCACTTTAACTATTGATGAGTTTAATGAATTCTATTCTTATTTTTGAGGCACCTCAAGACTACCATTGAAAGCAGTCCAGATGTAAAACCTTCAAAGTACGGATTAAACCCTGTCAATGCTTAGACGGCCATTGCAGCCATTGGCATGCTCGGCATCTCTGATTGTCGGAGGGCAGGATTGAAGGGCCAGTTTCATTCGTTGCAACTGATCATCAGAGAAGATCTTGTTCCAGTAGCGAGGTTCTATCAAGTGTAAGCAAACCAATCAATGCCTCGTTTGCCCCTGAATGGTATGCTGTTCGGATTTAATCCAACCTTCCCCATTGTGTCGAGTTTCGCGTGTCTAAACGTTACAGTTCACACGATCAGCTATAATCTTGGCAAACTTAGATCTCACCAAGGCTAATGGGAACGCACCGTCATTACAAATACGACCAAGTCCTGTCTCAAATTCGTTTTCTGCGCCGTCTACGTCAACAGTGGCACCTTCTCCCTGGACAGTGATGAGATATCCCCTTGTCTGTGCGGATGGAAACGACGCACTGGCGCTGTGGGTGCGTAAGCACAGACAAACGTGTCTGGTTGAATTGGCTTTACTGTAAACAAGCCATCACCGGTTGATTGACCACCTATTCCAATGCATCTACTACGCCTTACTTGCAAATGACCTTCTGCCGTATGCACAGGAGTGTAATGGCTCCTTGTACAGTTTTTGTCAATGTCAATGAAGAATCCATACACCGGACTTCTGGCACTGCGATATTGGGCAACATGATCTCTTGCCTTCGATCTCGTGAAAGAAAATACTTTCTGCTTCATTGCTCGCTCGTGCCACGGAAGGAGACCACTGATTGTGCCATCTTGGCTCATATACAAGTCTGGGTATCCTTTATTCCGCAAACGGTCAACATTCACCGCGGCAAATGGCGACAAAATCACATCGTCAGATGTGTCAACCTCAATTCCAATCACGTGATTCCTAGTCAAACCACAGTACAAAGGACCAATCTGATTTTCTCTTGCTACGCGTTGAAGTTTAAGCATTCCTTTGTCCTGGCAAAATCGTGTGAAGACGTGGGAATTTCCACTTAAAACTAGCAAGGCATTTAAACTGAGGTAAAAGGGACTAGCTACAGTTGCCAGTCTGGGATCAAAAGGAGACATCAAGACTGCCTTTTCATGTGCATCAAGGCCATCACATTTCTGGATTATAGCATCAAGAATGCGTAACTCGTGCTGTGAAGGACTCGTCAGAAATTTAAACCAAAATTCTTTCAAGGGCCTTCCGTAGTGATCTTTTGGCTCAAGTTTCCCAATTCGGGGAAGCTCATAGTGGAAATGCGCGCTGCCCTTACGAACGAAAAGATCTAGAAAGAACTGCATACCTAGCAGAGACGAATGCCCTTTAAACTGGTGGAGAACCTGGTTCGTCGCTTCGTCTCTTACGTAATGAACAGCAAACAGTTCCGGCGCATCAATTCGGTTTAATCTGGTGTACGTTGCGTTTTCGAGGGGTCTATCAGAAGAAGGATTCACTCCCAAAATAATGCCATCACCATCATTTACCACAACAGACTCGATGTTTATGGGCGCAGACAAAGGAGATTTCTTCCAGCTGGAACAGAGTTCTCATACGCGCTTTGATCGAGAAATGTGTTGTGTAACTTGTCACTAACATTGCATTCATGGTGAATCTTATCTGGGACATTATCTAACGCATTCCTTACATCCTTGTTGGCAAGATGACTCACAGGTTCATTCGAAAACGCCAGAATTGGAAAACGGGCGAGATTACGATGAACAAGCATAGCCTCCTGCATGGAAGTCGACGATATCCCAACATTAACTTCTTCGTCTAAAATCTCGGTTAATCTTGGCCTTTTACTGTGGGTTTTCGTCATCGTCATCTTCTTCTGGCAAGCTTGGGAATGTCTTCAGTGCTTCACAGAGCACTTTCCCCACTTCTGCGGTTTGTTGTAAAGACAGCTGAAATTTTTGCTGTATAGCGAACCGCAACTTTTGGATAACCTATTTCAAGATAAATAACATGTTTTTAAGGGAGATGACTGGATAGGTATTCCAGAGAGAATGTATGCTAAATTTTGAGGGATAATAACTGAACTTAGAACTGCCATCATAAATTGAATTATATTAATATTTTTAACGCGAAATAATAACCATAGCAATGCAATGACGTAAATGTATACACATTTCAAATGCTCATACCTCTGGCTCAGCTATTTCCGCATTGTCCTCTTCATCAATTTCTCGGACATATCGCGATAGCTGAGCAGCCTCGTCATCTGAAAACCTTATGACACCATCAGGACACATTCCAGCATTAAAACTGCAGCCATTGAAATATTGTAACATAAACCTGGCTTTTTCAAGATTGTTTTGGTAAGCGCGGAGATTCTGTACCAGGTATCTCAGGTGTCTATTTGGTGGGTTGTTTCCCCGAGCTTGGTCATCACGAACTTGACTTTCCTGAGAAGCAGGTAGTGGTCCGTCGTTCAAGTCATTGGCCCTTGGCCTATTCCTGCCCCTCAACTTGCTCTGAACGCGCCGGGTACGCCGTTGAACAACCCTTCTCCTGAGTTGATTCTGACCACTCGTGGATGCTTCTTGACTAATTTCTGCATCATAAGCAGGACCGTGATTAGCCTGATCTTCTCCCACACGGTCAGCCTCAGGGATTAAATGATCATCTTCATGACTCGATTGACCATGTTCATAAGCAGGACCGTGATTGGCCTGATCTTCTCCCATACGGTCAGCCTCAGGGATTAAATGATCATCTTCATGACTCGATTGACCATGTTCACTACCTACATTGACAGAGACGCATCCATTAAGACAGAAAAAAAAAGATCAATGTACTATCAAGGTTTCTTATTCTTAGTTTATATTTAACACCTCCAAGCCTCTTCTCGGGGGCACTTAAACTAGTTAGGCCTGGCCACAAATATCACGATGTTTTTTACTTTACAAGCTCTCGAGATATTAGATAATCGCGAGATAATTTCCCCTTTCTTGTTCATCCGAGCCAGCAACCGAACTACCCAGCGCCCAAATTGACCAGCGGAATTACTTTTCAATAATGTATCCCACACTTACGATAGATGCCAGTTTCAAAATGGAGGATAGAGCGACTTTCATATGACCTTGAAAAATAACGAAAAACAGAACGTAAACAAAAATGCAAAGCATTTCATTGGCTCATCGAACAAAAACAAACGAGCGCGAATTTTCATTGGCTGAGCGAACGCGGATGCAAACAACGTCATTTCTCCATGGAACTTTCTGGAAGGTTAGGCTTTGACGTCATTCGAAATGCAGTAATGTGATTGGCCAATCGAACTGTTTACTGCCCATATTAGGAGTTTCCTTGGCGGGAATAAGGAGAAGCTTTGTTTTAATCTTGCCAAACATTGGTTCGTGAAACAAATAGCGAACACTTTGTCAAGGTCATACGACAGTCGCACTATGGATAATGAGACCCTAGAAAACCGTCAACTCAACAAGAGATATTGGGAAATATATAGGGCAGTCCGTGAGATATTACTAAGGGCATTTTACGAGATACTAAAAGCTTTTGCCCACAATTTGCGGAAACATATTTGGGCGGTTTTTTGCGAAAGTTGTGAACAGGACTAAGACCAGTTCGCCAGTGACCTTGTTCCTCGCGAAACTTAAATAACATTTTACCAAGCTCGTATTCTATTCTGTTTTGACTACTGTAGTGAATTGTGGGACAATCACAGATCTATTTTTCTCAAGCAACATATTTGTCCAAAGACCTCTAACTGAGACTGCCAAGAAAGGCAATTAGTTAGTGTGGTGAGGTACTTGTCTAAGAAGTCAGTATTTCTTTCGTTTAAATAAAGTTTGGAAAAGCCAATACAATAATGCTTTTCATACTTGCTTTGTGTGGTTACACCCTTTTATTTATAAAACCGTTGAAGCGAAACTTTAGATTGAAAGTTCACTTTTGCAGTTGCTTTGAAAGGAGGAAAAATTGGCCATTCTCTACTTTATCATTCCTCATAATACACTTAATGTTTGTTTGGCCCCCAAATTTTGCATAAAGAATTGTTTTGAAATACACGAACGAGCAATTGTTAATAAGACCAGTCAATTTGGTTTTCCACATCAGAGTTGTTCTATAAAACTGCGGTCAAATTAGTTGTAGTTACAATTCTCTTTTCAATTCTCTTTTGATGATACGTCGATGTCCAGGAAACCAACACTTTAGCATACCAACGAACGATCTTGAAAGAACAATTTAAATTCGAACGTAAACCCAAAGTCGGGGAGATTTCATTTGTGCTTCTACAGTAACATCAAGTCAATACTAAGATATGACCATACCTTGCATTACTCCAGAGGTGGCAGGCAAGCTGTTTACAGGCGAGGAAGTATTTGAACTTCTTTCCTCTTGTGGTGTAATTCCTGCACTAACAGCAATTTCCCGAATAGTCATCGTGCAGTTTTCAACAACCGTTTGAATATTCGGTGGTAAATTCGACAATGAAGATAATACGTCTTCATTGCTCATAAGTTGAAGGATTAATCGCTTTGGAATAT
Organism: Montipora capricornis; assembly: GCF_036669925.1. NCBI lineage: Eukaryota > Metazoa > Cnidaria > Anthozoa > Scleractinia > Acroporidae > Montipora > Montipora capricornis. The sequence goes on along the minus strand of NW_027179893.1, from coordinate 24,157 downwards.
TAACGTAATCCTCCATTGCACCGATATTTGCAAAACGTCCGTTAAATACGTCGGTTGGAAATCTCTCGGAAAAGACTGGTAATTAAATATGAATGGCGGGAAGTTGTGCGTTCGACTGGGACTTCCGGATCTAGATCTTCGGATTTCCAATCGAACGCAAAATCTGAAATCGGATTTTGTCGTAGATTTCACCATTTGGAAATTTATGTTAGGAAGGGTTTTAATGAGTGAAAACCGCCACAACTTTTGCTTTCGAATGGAAATACGAGGACCCAAATTCAGGATTTCCCAATCAAACGCACCCTTATTGGGTAACATTAACATCTAAAAAGAAAAGAAGTTATAAAGTCATGCGATAACAGCTTTGTAACGAATATCTAAGACTTTTAAAACTCTCCATTACAAGGACTTTCATGTACCATAACGTGTACACTGAACAGAAAGTGTCGTATTTGAGTATGTCTCTGAGAAATTAAAAACACCAATGCATTGAGGTAGGCGGGCTTGGTACCTTTGAAAAACAGTAATCGCTGCGTTTCTTCTTTTCCCGCCAAACAGGGCGGTTATATGAAAGTATGAAGTTATGCAATAATGAATAAATAAAGTGTGACACAGTGTCGGTGTGTGTGATCTCGCAGCTCGCAAAGCATTTTTCTCGCACCAGTAAATCATTTCTTCCATATCATCATTGAGGACGCCAACAGATCACTCGCTTGGGTATTTTTTTTGTTGAAATCACCTTTTCCGCAATGGAACACCAAATGCCTTGCTCCTCCAGTGCTGCAGATAACTCGTCAGTTCATCTAATCGAAATCGTGGACGATTTCCCGGTATTACCCGTCCCGCCCGAACAAGAAAACTTGGAAGAACCACTCGTTGACTGCTATACTTCGAAGGAACAAGAAGCGACCAACGTGAGCCTAACCCGATCCGAAGATGAACACGACGTCAGTGAGGGTGAAATTCACGCGGAATCTACCCCGAATTCAGCACCAGGAGGGAACAAGCGCAAAACCCCTTATTCCGTCAAATTCGATGAGCTACCCGAGACAGTCCGAAAATTCTTGGCTTCCGTAAAGAAATTCTTTACCCAGACAGTTAACTTTGAAAGAGAGAAAGCACCGGTGGCCCTTTCCACTTACGACAAGGCTCAAGAGAGAATGCTTTGTAAGTATCTTTGGTTTTTTTTGGCTTTAATTTCCACGTTTACATTAAGTGATGACCGATATTTGGGTGACGCTACAAGTCTAGTTAACAACCACTCTTTTTTTATTCTTTGCAGGCTTTCTGGGTTACGTTAAAAATACGTTAGGACGTGATGCAGAAATTTTACCAGAGTGCTTTTTGAGAACTCCCTTGATCGAAGGTTACGTTGAATTTCTAAAGGTGAGAGAGATTCTTTACATGCTTTCGTAAATTAAGTTTTGACACCTTTGTGGAAACGCCTAAGTGAACCACCCAACACTCACGGCCGGGGACTGAAAACCACATCAATGGCCACCATTTTGTTTAATTAGAGCGTTGTAGAAAAAGGCTCCAAATTAACGAAAACATCCAATTGCAATTTTTATCAATTAAGATCACAAAATTTACTCCCACTTTAACTGAAATCGCAAAAATCGTCGCGCCTGCATTGTGTTGCCAGCGGTTTAGTAAAAAATGCGAGCCCGTAATACTTGTGTGTAAAGAAACTGCTGAAAATGGCGAACATTGGAGGGACTGAGGAGTTACTCGCTACACAAGTAACCATCACAGATAAATTGCGCTACAATTGTGACCCATAACTTTTGCATCGGAGGTATTGTTTTAAAGTAATTTCTCGCCATAAATCAATGGACTTTTTACATCAGGTCGTGTGTCAACTTGTTTTGATTACACAGGGGCTCACCCTCGGGGTAAAAACCTGTGAAACTCACAAAGGATGGAACCCTTAGGAAAACAAAAGAGCAGAAAACATCAAACAATAACCTAATCCTACCACGAGCTAACAAAACCCAAAAAAGTTTCTCAGGTTTTAACACAGAGGTAATCCCCATTGCTGACAGGTATGATTAAAATATTCTTGGCCATTCACAACCAAATCAGGTCCAAGACTTATCAAAGAAAGAATAATAGTATGGTCAACAATGTGTTATCTTTTTACCAATCTGCTGTTGAAACTTGCTTTATGCTGATAATAATCTGAAATCTCTTTTCAATGCTGCCTTTATCAAATTAAAGATAAATTATAAATAGCTAGCTGTTAAAAAGTCAACTTTGCATGGTAAGAAGTCAATAATAATATTGTTTTTGATAAAAAAAACTTGAACGGGCGTTCTCTGGTTAAAACACATAAACAATTGCTGCAAACTTTCGACCACTAGAGCTGAGGTCTTCAACGGGCAAAATGATGAATGACATGAAAATTTGGAGAAAATATAAAAATAAAATTCATAACAATAATTGTTATCATTTTTATCTCACTATATATTCTCCCAATTTTCACTTCATTCATCATTTTGCCCGTTGAAGACCTCAGCTCTAGTGGTTGAAAGCTTGAAGTAAAAATTTGGAGAATATATAAAAATGAAAATGATAACAATGATTGTTATCATTTTTAACTCACTATATGTTCTCCCAATTTTCACTTCATTCATCATTTTGCCCGTTGAAGACCTCAGCTCTAGTGGTGGAAAGCTTGCAGCAATGTTTTTTTTTTTTTTTATCTATAGAATGCTTATTCAAGTTTTTTATAATTACTCATCTGGCTGAGTTCCTTCAATTTTTTCAGTATTGTTTTTATTATTAGTAATATGACTTCATACTTTTTCTGAAAGAAAGAAATTACCAACAAATTGGAAAATTTTTGTATCACTGATTTATTGCTTGGTTGGTGAAATTTTGACTTTCAAGCTTGATCACTTTCACCCAGAGGCTCTTGCCTTTGATGAATTTCTGCTACATGTCAGTGATAAATATTCTGATAATATAACTTTTTACCTATCTGCTGATGGTAAAAAATTGCCTTACCAACAGAGTTTAAAGGGTTCCATCCTCCGTGAGTTGAATGTATACACTAGCTGTCCCTGTGTAATCAAAACAAGTTGGCACACGACCTGATGTAAAAAAGTCCATTGATTTATGGCGAGAAATTACTTTAAAACAATTCCTCAGATGCAAAGGTTATGGGTCACAATTGTAGCGCAATTTATCTGTGATGCTTACTTGTGTAGCGAGTAACTACTCAGTCCCTCCAATATTTGCCATTTTGAGCAGTACACACAAGTATTACAGGCTCACATTTAGTTGTAGAACTAATAGACACTTGAATAAAGTTCCTTTGCTTTTCTTTCATTTACACTTCTCTATTTACTTATTGATTTTTGGCTGTTTTGAGCCTCAATTAACCTGTTCTGTTTCCTTGCAGGAAGAACGAAATTGCAGTTCAGCCACGGTGTCAAATCACCTTAGCTCGCTGCTGTACCCAATAAAATTTGTGAACAAAGAGGATGCTCCTGACTTCAAAGGGGTGCCGATTATCCGCCAACTCAGAACGCAAGCCAGAATTCTCCAAAAAGCAGGTGATTTGGAAAGGCCAACCACGATGGAAGATCTTTCTGCCCAAAATCGCTGGATCCCTTGGTTAGTCTTAGCATGAAATCTGCTTTTTGCTCACTCTGTGACGGCATAGACTAAAATTAGTATTCAGTATATTGCATAACTAGCTGTACACTACAGATTGTTAAGATTCAAACAATTGTGTTAGTTCCCAGTCACACTAATTTGAGGGAAGCTTAGAGCTTCAGGAGAAATTGGCACTTAAAGTAAATTGATTAACCATTGTTTGCAAGATACATCTCTCTTGGCTGCAGTAGTTTTGACCTGAATCATTCACTTTCCCTTTGTTCTGGACAGCCCAACCTGTGTGAACCTTATTCATTTTTTTGTTTTTTGGCTTTTGTCTTTAAAAAAAGGGAGGAAGTGGTTTCCGCCGTTAGCAAGCAAAGAGAAAAGTTTGAATTGACAGGCCCGATGAAGTTCAAAGCCAAAGAATTTTGTGACCTAATAATGCTATCCTTGTACGTGTTTATTCCCCCGGCACGGGGATTGGAAATAAGGACCCTGGAAGTCCTGTCAGGGGAACAGGCTAGTAACTTTGACCCAAAGAGCTCCACTGGGAAGAATTATTTGATTGTCAAGGATAGTGGGGACATTGTCCTCCACTTTAATAACTACAAGACAAGGAAGTTTTCTGGACGAGACGAGCTGGCTCTACAGGTTAGACAATCTTCTCTTTGGTTCCAATAAATTAAGTAAGTAAATAAAGAAATCAATCAATAATAAATAAATAACTTGATTTACCAAGGGTGACACATTATAGTTGAGAACTGGTAAACTTGTGGCCCTCCCCTAAAATATATAAAACTACATGTAAGTTACAAATATTAAAAAGGGTAAAATGTAATATTCAAAGAGTGAAAATTTTATGAAATGGGAAAGCTATCAAAGCCAGCATAACCTTTCTTTATAAGATTACAATAATTCTGTTTGAAGGCAATAATACTGGTGCTAGATCTTGTATTAATAGGTAGAGAGTTCCAAAGTTTTGTGGCTGTAGCAAGAAAGGTTTTTTCCACCTTCTGTGTCACATTTACATCTAGCGCAGGGTAAAGTTGTATCATCATAGCGTGAGGTTCTGGTTGACATGTCGCTGATATGCACTAATTATTTTATTTGTCAGGTACTCTGGGCAAGATCCATTTCAGCATAATTTTGTAGAATAAGCATAATTTATTTACATCAATCTCATCACAAAAGGGTAGCCTGTTTTGGGACAATTTGCCACACTCATGGTGATCTGAGATAATTGACCTGAAATTTCTACTGATTGACATGGATGAAGCGCTCCATCCATAAACATTTGTTGAAATCCATCGATGTTGATTCTGTTCTCAAACTGGCTAGCTGGCAATTTATGCCAATCTCAAATTGTTAGAAATTTGTACAATGTGTGTTCAGCAATCAAAAGTGTTGACTTACCGTTTAGTTTGATGATTGACCAAACATTCAGGTAAATGCCACTAATCTTTTTCAGCCACAGGACGAGCTATGTCGACTGCTTCTGTCATACATAAAAGATTATCGGCCGCATATGGTGACCGATTCCAGTGGTAGATACCTCCTGCTGGTAAGGCTTTAATCTGGTGTTACTAACTTACCAAATGATACTCTCACATCTTGTGTAATTGAAATTTCAATTTCTGGACTTTTGGGGTGAGGAAAGTGCCTTAAATACCCCTACTTTGGCCCAGCCAAGGATGCACCCTAACCCTAACATAGAGGTATAAAGCTGTTAAATCTTCTTGTTTCACCCCCAATTCGATAGCAAGGATGGCTTTTTTTTACATTTCGTCCATCTGAGGGTTGCTCACAGTCACATTTCACCCCCAATTCGATAGCAAGGATGGTTTTTTAAAACATTTCGTCCTTCTGAGGGTTGGTCACAGTCAAATTTCACCCCCAAAAGCTATTTCAGGATGTAAAATTCAGTGATAAATTCTGTGGTGGGGTGTTTTTTTGGGCACATTTACCCTTGCAGGGTGTGGTAATTTTAAAATTTACCCCTTGTTAGGTATTTTCATGTCCCAAGTGGGGTTTTTGCACCTAATTTCACACCTTTTGGGGGTGATTTCAAGTGAAACCACATTTCAGTGAGGTGTTTTGTTGTGAAAAGTACACCCCTATCAAGGTTCACGGTTGTGATTAGGAACCCTAGTGGGGTGTTTTTGACTGAAAACCACATCTCTCTGGGGTGAGTGGATTTGCAAAATTAACCCTTGCGTGATATGAAATCAACCCAATTGGGGTGATTTTTTGTGATCCTGGACACTTGTGGGGTGATTTCAAGAGAAACAACACCTCTCTGGGATATTTTTTTCCAACAGATTCACCCCTGTGAGGGTGTTTTTTTTAGAAAAATCACCCTGCTTGTTTTTTGAGTATTCATTCTTTTTTCCACCCTAACATGTATGTGTATGTTTTGCACACACGTGAGTGGCATTGGCAAGGATCTCTATAAGAAAAAGGTCTCAAAAATGAAAAAAAAAACAACAAAACAAAACACAACCAATGCAAATGCACTACCCTTTTTTTTACTCCAGAACAAGAATGGTGATCACTTCACTGCTGCCTCCTTTTCTGCCCACTTGAAGAGCGTGCTATATGGCCTTACGGGAAAGTTGGCTTCCATAAACATACTCAGAAGTTCCTTTATCACTTGGGCGTACGACAAATCGTGAGTTATTCTTAGTAATTCAGAGGGCACTTTTAGTCTTAAAATTAGGGAAGTTGAGTCAAGAGGTCAATATATTCTTTGACTCACATGAAACAGCTTAAAAACATAGGATTCCAATAATTTATTTTTCATCAATCAGTCCTATGCACTAGAATACTTGGTTTGCATCCGTGCGAAGAGATGGCTGGTAGTTTGCTCAAGCTAATTGAATCCCATGTCCATGTTTGTTTGTTAAGTCTCTGACCTAAACAAAGTGTTTGTAAGTAGGCCACTTTCAGAATTATGCAAGAGCATTGATTGCTTAGTTTTTTTCTTGGGACCATTGTCAGTCTCAGGTGAAACTGGAAACAGTTATTATGCAATTCTTGGAGGGCAAACAGAGTGTTTTTCAGTCTTTGGTCAACTACCCTACAATAATTTCAGTTCTCTCATTCCCCCCTCGAGTGTAATATTACATATCATGACTCAGACATTGTTCTATGATTTTAACAGGGACTGTACGGACTCTCTCAAGGCTTCGCTAGCATCTGCGCTCAGGCATTCGCGAAAACAAGCGCAACATACATACGATCGCCGCACAGCAAATCAGAAGAAACGAATGGCGGTCGACTTAGCCAGAGATTACGCAGAGGGCCGTCTGGATGAAGGGGAAACTGCAACCGATGGGGAACCAGAAGAGGGTGATGAGACAGTCAACAGGGGCGATTTCGTCGCCGTTGTATCAGAGGAAAGCACCTATCTGAAGCCGGTGGTTTACATTGGCCAGGTCAAGTCCATAAGACAAAAAGAGGCGACGCTGTTATATTACAAACACATAGGCACCAACTTATATAAGCTTGAACTCTCGGTCGAAGAGTGGAAGGAAGACATTGACAGCCTTGTTCCTGTGGAATTGCAAGGCTCCAAAAAGCGAGGAGGTGTCTACAGACTCATGACTTCCACACGCACCATCCACAAGGCAGTGAAAGGGTAACTGTCTGTGCAGTCTTTCAGTCAAGCTCCAAACGGCGAAAAACCGTCTGATTTCCAAAAAAACAGTTTCACTTCTCTAAGTCCAGAATCAATTCACAAAAGCTTCCACCCCACAATTTTTTCTCCTCTTGTGAACAGCATGAGAGCTTGACTGAAGGGTGCATGTTTTCAAACAAGAGGGCCTAGCAGAATAAGAATTAACTTAGTTGAAGCAAAATTGGTTGTCCCAGTTTCCCAAATTCAAGTGAATGACAGGCTGATTTTATACGTAGCCTTAGTAACTTGAAATAACATCACCTCCATCATTTGAGCCAGTAATTGCTTTATTGAGCCAGTTAAATTGACAGCACATATACAAAACAAATGCAAATGTTTATTCTTACTTGGAACAACGGCAATGGGCCATTTTACAGTTGTTTGCTCAGTGACCTGGCCTATGAATGGCTGCGAGGCTGCCGGTGACCTTGAATCGATACAGACCTAACTGCTTTTATCATGTAAATTGTGTTGTTGTGATTCAAATTAGTCTACATTAACATGAGAAAAGCACAAAGGTTTGTATCAAAACAGGGTCACTGGCAGCCTCGCTTCCATTCTAAAGCCAGGCAGCTTAGCTACAACTGTAGAATGGTCTATATTTTGCATGAAGTGAAAATGAAAAATCTTTGCATAATTATCTACAATGGCCACAGATGCTTGGCCTTGCAATGGAAGCATGAAATTTCCAGTTTTGAACCGTGCAAACGAGAGCCCATTGGCTCACAAGTTTTGTTTCAAGCTTGAGTGTTCATACACTCTGTTCAGTGATTAGGAAGCATATGAAATATATTAAATAAACAGTGGTTGAGACCATAAGGTCTTTGTTGTCATGTATTCTTTTTAATTGACCAAATGCATAAATGGCGACCAAAAATGCATTCTTTTGTTTATGTGCTAATGAGACTCACTAGCCTCGCTCTCAAGCAACATTTCTTTTGTATTTTGTCCATGCAATCGAGGCTACTAAGGCTAAATAGCACATAAACAAAAGAAAATTTTTTTGGCTGCCATTTATGCATTCGGTCTATGAACCGATTCAAAACTTTCTGACACACAGAGCAGGGCTGCAATCAAAGGACTTCATTCTCGATAACAAATAAAACAGGGCAATAAATACTCAGATACTCGCTGATCGATAACTAATTTTACTCTATAAAAGTTATTGTATGTACAGATACCAAACATGAGAGATATCATGCAAGGTTGAAATCTTAATGAGAGACTTGATGGCTTTTTTGGTTTTATTCCACATATGAACAAACAAATGAAATGAAAATAATATCACCACAGTTTCAATTATTAGGAGAAAGGCAAGAGATAAGAAACTTAATACTTGTGTCCTGTAACTATGGTAACAGGTATTTCTGAGCAAGAAAAAAAAAATTCCTCACCTTAATATTGTGAGGAATGATAATTTTCAATAATTAGCTTTCTAGTTGTTCTGACACACAGAGCAGGGCTGCAATCAAAGGACTTCATTCTCGATAACAAATAAAACAGGGCAATAAATACTCAGATACTCGCTGATCGATAACTAATTTTACTCTATAAAAGTTATTGTATGTAGAGATACCAAACATGAGAGATATCATGCAAGGTTGAAATCTTAATGAGAGACTTGATGGCTTTTTTGGTTTTATTCCACATATGAACAAACAAATGAAATAAGAAACTTAATACTTGTGTCCTGTAACTATGGTAACAGGAATTTCTGAGCAAGAAAAAAAACCTCACCTTAATATTGTGAGGAATGATAATTTTCAATAATTAGCTTTCTAGTTGTTGCTTTGGGAAGGTTAATTCTGAATGAAGAGTGCTTCATGTGTTTTTCACAGACACTAGCAGTTGAATAATGTTGTTCACACCTTAATGATACTGTACATTCAAGGTGGATGCCTTACAGGACCCTGTTTTACACAAGAAAGTCCATGTTATCAACAGGAAATTTGGATTGATTGTTTCAGTTGCCTAAATTTCTTGTCATTTATCTAAATGGAAAATAGGCTGTTCTGTTCCCGAAATTCAAACATCCTCACAATAGATAAGGATTCATGAGTTCCCAATGAAAGGCTAACAAGTATTAGTGGTTTTGGTTCCTTCCTAAAAAGGTGTGTCTCTCCTGGCAGGCCATAAATAATATTTACAATAATAATAATATTTATTCTAATTAACAATTATTGCAATATAAGTAAATGAAGAAAGACAGAAAGACATTGGCTGGCTAGAATTATTTATCGGTTGTTTTCAATCTAATCAAGGATGATGACGATAATAATGTCTTTATTCATCTACTTGTATACTTTAACAATAACACAACAATAATAATCAATATCTATAAAAAGTAAAGGGAGGAGTCAAGCACTGTTACAGTCAAGCTATGCAGTTGCATGTTTGCAGTGATGCATTTTGGGAAAAAATCTAAATGTAGAGCTGAAATATGTTTCTGCATGAACTAAGAAATTCAGAACTCTCAGTCTGAAGAATAAACAGTACAGCGGACAGAGCTTGACTGTAACGTGACAAGGTCTCTTTACTTATAATTATAGATATTGATTACTCTCCCCCGAATAAAATTCATCAACCCTCTCCCATTCCCCCTGCCCCGATGGCCGCCCGCGCCTCTTCCTGTACGAAAAATCCTGCCACGTGCTGTACCGCGCATGACGCCTCTATATCCCCCCCTTGCCCCCCGATTTCCGCCCCTACCGCGAATTCCACCCCTAGCCCCCCGACTTCCCCCCCTCCCGCTATCTACATGTTTTGGTTTGGTGGGGCACTGAGCCCTGATGTGCCCCTGTCCCCCACATCGCCAGCACCCTGAAAAAGAGAGAAAAAGAATAGCCGTTGTATTGGCATGTAAAATGTTAATTGTGAACCGTTATCAGGTCACTGACCGTCGGCTGGTTCACTTTGCAAGTGAAGCTATGATCTTCGCAGTTAACTTGTAATGTTGAGATGATATCTGAAATAGATCCTAGCTTCACTTGATAAGTAGTCATGTGTAAATATAAAGAATATTCTATGCTTACTTGTGTACGGGTGTGGCTCCTTGGGGGAACCTTTGTTGGGTCCTTTCCATCAGCCTTTTCTAGAAAACAGGAGTGATATAATTTCTTGCAGACTGTAGTTAAGCAAGTCAAACAGAAGTTGGCATTGTCACTGTTACGATGAAAAGCAAATGACAAATGATAGTAACTAGTTCAGTAATGTAATAAGGAAATGAATTTGTACCATTTTCTTTTTCTGGGATTCTGGTGTCACTCAAGGGTTGCGTCATCCCCTCCTGAGGGGACAACTCTTTGTGTGCTGTTTATAGAACAAATAAAACAGTTTACAAAAAGCAAGAAAGGAATGATGTTATTGTCTTCATTACATGGACTTTATTGCACATGCTTTATCCAGGCAAGGTTATCGCACACAGAGAAAGAATTGTATGGCATGACGTTCTCTCCCCATAACGAGGCACTTCAAAGAGGCCAATAAAAGCCTGTGCATTCAAAATTAATGCATCTGATTTTCCATCATGAATAATAAACCTATTTTTTGGACACCAGGTTTGTAGTAGGTTCAAATTTGTCAACTATGCCATAAATGGCAGTTTCCCCACTATCTAGTATACATTGCAGAATATCATCATGAGATATAGTGAAATGATGGTCCCCAATTTTAACAATTGAAATAGTTTCAGAAGATGTACCTTTGCATTGCTGGAAGAATAATAAATTACAATATTATATTAACGAGGCACTTCAATGCCAGTTCAGTCAAACGCACATGACAAGAAACATTGTTACTTCTAATATCAAGATCAAAGGGCTTACATGTAGCATCTGGTGGTGGTTCTAGTAAACAAAGAAAAAAGATTGATATTATTAGTATAATTACATGGAATGAACAGACTTTCTTCCAGTCACACAAGCATAAATTATTTAATTATTAGTCGTACTAATCAAATTGTGTTTGGAACATTTTCAAAGGTCACATACCAACTGGCATGATTGGTTGCTGGTGACTTTTCTCTGGAAGTAATGAGAAAGGAAAAGTTAGCTTTTCTCATAGATTATTTAATTATTGGTCGTACTAATGAAATGTCAAGGTAAGAGGCCCTCAAAGTGTTTAGAACATTTTCAAAGCTCACATACCAACTGAACAGGTCGGTTGCTGGTCACTTTTCTCTGGAAATAATGAGAAAGGAAAAGTTAGCTTTTCTCATAGATTATTTAATTATTGGTCGTACTAATCAAATGTCAAGGTAAGAGGCCTTCAAAGTGTTTGGAAATTTTTCAAAAATCACATACCAACTGACATAACTGCTTGCTGGTCACTTGTGTCTGGAAGTAATGAGAAAGGAAAAGTTAGCTTTTCACATCCTTGACTAAAGGCAATTCAAAGTTATTGTAAATGTGCATCAAATTATTTATAGACATCATTGGAGAATGTTTTGTTTCCTTGTGTTAAGTTTTTAGAGAATTTTACTGTTCACAGCTTGCAAATCACTCTTCACAAATAGCAAATGGTAATCCCCGATTTCGTATTTGAAATAGAAAAGCATTTAAATACCAGATAAAGGCGGTTCTGACATGGCTGTTTTGTTGCCATGGTAACCTGCTGGGTCAAGTCAATGACTACATCTGGTTGAGCGATTATTGCAGAACCCCAGGCCTTTAGTATCACAAGACAACAGCATTAGAGGGTTACTTTCGTCATAAATAAGACATTCATTCTCTTACTGATTTGCTGATTTGAGCCACCTTAAAGTTGTCGTTAATGAGGCCCTACCAGGGAGGGGCTGGGGCGTGTCGTTGATTCATTAAAACAATTGCTTCTGTTCCCTTGAACCCAAAATTACTTTTTGATCCCTTCAATTGTATGAAGTTCCCTTGTTCCCTGAGATATGTTGTCGTCCTTCTCCGCGTCCCCAGTTCCCCAGTTCAAATAAGCTTCGTCAGTGAAACCACTGGCAAGGCGATAATGTGCCCCAAAAAGGCCAGTCATTTGCGTTTTCTCTCACTTGGAGATCATTCAGATTGAAATTATTATTAAAATCAGCTCAAGTACACGCAATAGCGCGTTCTATCGAGTGGCAAAGGTGGGAGATTTGGAAATGTACTGGAATGAACGAAGAAGTCTCACCGCCTTCAGAGGTACTACTGTTCGACAACGTGCCAAATCGTGTCGCTCACTTGACCGAATCTAACGAACAGTTTACGGTGGGAAAAGACAGGAAAGAAAGAAACCACATTAAGAGCATTTTAGCTACAGTTTTCTTACTTACTAGATTCCATCTTTTGGATGTTCGCACTTCCCTCTAGCTATATAATGGCGCTGTGTTTTGAAAATTCCGCTGCCTGTCGTTTCCTCCAATCGCATCCCTCGTACACAGGCTCCTTGCATTTCGGTCGATCGGTCGATCGCGATGTTTCTCGGCTTTGACTTCCGACAGGCTCCGGGAAATGTCGGAGATAATCTTCGGCTGTTTGGGAGAGAGGTTTTTGTGTCGGAATCGAAATTTCTGTTTTTTCCACAAAAAACTCGCTTTCGTGCCTCGTCCAAGGCCTTGCAACGAACAAACCATTTCCCAGGCATCCCCTCCCCGAGGAATAAAGAGTAATGGCTGACCCAGCGTGTTTAAAGAGGCTTTTGAGAGAAACCTTGATTCAGATGAAGATCGATGAAGGTATTTTCATATCAACTGCATTCGTGTGGCTCTTAACTTCAGCTCAATCTGGCTGCTAAGAGAAAATGCCATTCCTTCGCGGGATTTTAGGCTAAATAGAGTCGAGTGCATCTTGTTGTACTTATTTGTAAAGCTTCGCGCGTGCCGCAATTGCTACGCCATCCAAGCTTTCCCTTTTATTTTAATTGGTTTTTACTTTAGCGAAAGTTCATTATTACACTTTTCCGTTTCTTGGCGAAAGGAACTTGCTTGTCTTATGAGTACATTTGTAATGTTTTTCCCGCGAAACCGGCCCGTTTTCCCAATATCAACACAGCTGACAAGAACCCTAAAACAATTTAGCTTGGCATTTATGCTTAACAGTACAGTCTGGCATAAGCTAGGAGTTAAGGGCCATATTTCATTGCATATCATAGTTTGCTGTCGTTAATTCCGAAATTTAGTCGACCAATGGCCGCTGTGACGTTGAATGTAGTATTTAAGTCGAGCGCAATGTTTGGACAACTTTGAAAGCTTACTGCGAGCTTAACCAGTGGGCTTACAATGGCTCAATGACTGCTCGGAGTCTGGTCAGGAGCTCTTGACGTCATAGACACAGTGTCGACCTTGAAATCTTTTAAATAAGAGCCGTTAATTCCGAAATTTAGTCGACCAATGGCCGCTGTGACGTTGATTGTTTAGTATTTAAGTCGAGCGCAATGTTTGGACAACTTTGAAAGCTTACTGCGAGCTTAACCAGTGGGCTTACAATGGCTCAATGACTGCTCGGAGTCTGGTCAGGAGCTCTTGACGTCATAGACACAGTGTCGACCTTGAAATCTTTTAAATAAGAGCCGTTAATTCCGAAATTTACTCGACCAATGGCCACTGTGACGTTGATTGTTTAGTATTTAAGTCGAGCGCAATGTTTGGACAACTTTGAAAGCTTACTGCGAGCTTAACCAGTGGGCTTACAATGGCTCAATGACTGCTCGGAGTCTGGTCAGGAGCTCTTGACGTCATAGACACAGTGTCGACCTTGAAATCTTTTAAATAAGAGCCGTTAATTCCGAAATTTAGTCGACCAATGGCCGCTGTGACGTTGAATGTAGTATTTAAGTCGAGCGCAATGTTTGGACAACTTTGAAAGCTTACTGCGAGCTTAACCAGTGGGCTTACAATGGCTCAATGACTGCTCGGACTCTGGTCAGGAGCTCTTGACGTCATAGACACAGTGTCGACCTTGAAATCTTTTAAATAAGAGCCGTTAATTCCGAAATTTAGTCGACCAATGGCCGCTGTGACGTTGATTGTTTAGTATTTAAGTCGAGCGCAATGTTTGGACAACTTTGAAAGCTTACTGCGAGCTTAACCAGTGGGCTTACAATGGCTCAATGACTGCTCGGAGTCTGGTCAGGAGCTCTTGACGTCATAGACACAGTGTCGACCTTGAAATCTTTTAAATAAGAGCCGTTAATTCCGAAATTTACTCGACCAATGGCCACTGTGACGTTGATTGTTTAGTATTTAAGTCGAGCGCAATGTTTGGACAACTTTGAAAGCTTACTGCGAGCTTAACCAGTGGGCTTACAATGGCTCAATGACTGCTCGGAGTCTGGTCAGGAGCTCTTGACGTCATAGACACAGTGTCGACCTTGAAATCTTTTAAATAAGAGCCGTTAATTCCGAAATTTAGTCGACCAATGGCCGCTGTGACGTTGAATGTAGTATTTAAGTCGAGCGCAATGTTTGGACAACTTTGAAAGCTTACTGCGAGCTTAACCAGTGGGCTTACAATGGCTCAATGACTGCTCGGAGTCTGGTCAGGAGCTCTTGACGTCATAGACACAGTGTCGACCTTGAAATCTTTTAAATAAGAGCCGTTAATTCCGAAATTTACTCGACCAATGGCCGCTGTGACGTTGATTGTTTAGTATTTAAGTCGAGCGCAATGTTTGGACAACTTTGAAAGCTTACTGCGAGCTTAACCAGTGGGCTTACAATGGCTCAATGACTGCTCGGAGTCTGGTCAGGAGCTCTTGACGTCATAGACACAGTGTCGACCTTGAAATCTTTTAAATAAGAGCCGTTAATTCCGAAATTTAGTCGACCAATGGCCGCTGTGACGTTGATTGTTTAGTATTTAAGTCGAGCGCAATGTTTGGACAACTTTGAAAGCTTACTGCGAGCTTAACCAGTGGGCTTACAATGGCTCAATGACTGCTCGGAGTCTGGTCAGGAGCTCTTGACGTCATAGACACAGTGTCGACCTTGAAATCTTTTAAATAAGAGCCGTTAATTCCGAAATTTACTCGACCAATGGCCACTGTGACGTTGATTGTTTAGTATTTAAGTCGAGCGCAATGTTTGGACAACTTTGAAAGCTTACTGCGAGCTTAACCAGTGGGCTTACAATGGCTCAATGACTGCTCGGAGTCTGGTCAGGAGCTCTTGACGTCATAGACACAGTGTCGACCTTGAAATCTTTTAAATAAGAGCCGTTAATTCCGAAATTTACTCGACCAATGGCCGCTGTGACGTTGAATGTAGTATTTAAGTCGAGCGCAATGTTTGGACAACTTTGAAAGCTTACTGCGAGCTTAACCAGTGGGCTTACAATGGCTCAATGACTGCTCGGACTCTGGTCAGGAGCTCTTGACGTCATAGACACAGTGTCGACCTTGAAATCTTTTAAATAAGAGCCGTTAATTCCGAAATTTACTCGACCAATGGCCACTGTGACGTTGATTGTTTAGTATTTAAGTCGAGCGCAATGTTTGGACAACTTTGAAAGCTTACTGCGAGCTTAACCAGTGGGCTTACAATGGCTCAATGACTGCTCGGAGTCTGGTCAGGAGCTCTTGACGTCATAGACACAGTGTCGACCTTGAAATCTTTTAAATAAGAGCCGTTAATTCCGAAATTTACTCGACCAATGGCCGCTGTGACGTTGAATGTAGTATTTAAGTCGAGCGCAATGTTTGGACAACTTTGAAAGCTTACTGCGAGCTTAACCAGTGGGCTTACAATGGCTCAATGACTGCTCGGAGTCTGGTCAGGAGCTCTTGACGTCATAGACACAGTGTCGACCTTGAAATCTTTTAAATAAGAGCCGTTAATTCCGAAATTTACTCGACCAATGGCCACTGTGACGTTGATTGTTTAGTATTTAAGTCGAGCGCAATGTTTGGACAACTTTGAAAGCTTACTGCGAGCTTAACCAGTGGGCTTACAATGGCTCAATGACTGCTCGGAGTCTGGTCAGGAGCTCTTGACGTCATAGACACAGTGTCGACCTTGAAATCTTTTAAATAAGAGCCGTTAATTCCGAAATTTACTCGACCAATGGCCGCTGTGACGTTGAATGTAGTATTTAAGTCGAGCGCAATGTTTGGACAACTTTGAAAGCTTACTGCGAGCTTAACCAGTGGGCTTACAATGGCTCAATGACTGCTCGGACTCTGGTCAGGAGCTCTTGACGTCATAGACACAGTGTCGACCTTGAAATCTTTTAAATAAGAGCCGTTAATTCCGAAATTTACTCGACCAATGGCCGCTGTGACGTTGATTGTTTAGTATTTAAGTCGAGCGCAATGTTTGGACAACTTTGAAAGCTTACTGCGAGCTTAACCAGTGGGCTTACAATGGCTCAATGACTGCTCGGAGTCTGGTCAGGAGCTCTTGACGTCATAGACACAGTGTCGACCTTGAAATCTTTTAAATAAGAGCCGTTAATTCCGAAATTTAGTCGACCAATGGCCGCTGTGACGTTGATTGTTTAGTATTTAAGTCGAGCGCAATGTTTGGACAACTTTGAAAGCTTACTGCGAGCTTAACCAGTGGGCTTACAATGGCTCAATGACTGCTCGGAGTCTGGTCAGGAGCTCTTGACGTCATAGACACAGTGTCGACCTTGAAATCTTTTAAATAAGAGCCGTTAATTCCGAAATTTACTCGACCAATGGCCACTGTGACGTTGATTGTTTAGTATTTAAGTCGAGCGCAATGTTTGGACAACTTTGAAAGCTTACTGCGAGCTTAACCAGTGGGCTTACAATGGCTCAATGACTGCTCGGAGTCTGGTCAGGAGCTCTTGACGTCATAGACACAGTGTCGACCTTGAAATCTTTTAAATAAGAGCCGTTAATTCCGAAATTTAGTCGACCAATGGCCGCTGTGACGTTGAATGTAGTATTTAAGTCGAGCGCAATGTTTGGACAACTTTGAAAGCTTACTGCGAGCTTAACCAGTGGGCTTACAATGGCTCAATGACTGCTCGGAGTCTGGTCAGGAGCTCTTGACGTCATAGACACAGTGTCGACCTTGAAATCTTTTAAATAAGAGCCGTTAATTCCGAAATTTAGTCGACCAATGGCCGCTGTGACGTTGATTGTTTAGTATTTAAGTCGAGCGCAATGTTTGGACAACTTTGAAAGCTTACTGCGAGCTTAACCAGTGGGCTTACAATGGCTCAATGACTGCTCGGAGTCTGGTCAGGAGCTCTTGACGTCATAGACACAGTGTCGACCTTGAAATCTTTTAAATAAGAGCCGTTAATTCCGAAATTTAGTCGACCAATGGCCGCTGTGACGTTGATTGTTTAGTATTTAAGTCGAGCGCAATGTTTGGACAACTTTGAAAGCTTACTGCGAGCTTAACCAGTGGGCTTACAATGGCTCAATGACTGCTCGGAGTCTGGTCAGGAGCTCTTGACGTCATAGACACAGTGTCGACCTTGAAATCTTTTAAATAAGAGCCGTTAATTCCGAAATTTACTCGACCAATGGCCACTGTGACGTTGATTGTTTAGTATTTAAGTCGAGCGCAATGTTTGGACAACTTTGAAAGCTTACTGCGAGCTTAACCAGTGGGCTTACAATGGCTCAATGACTGCTCGGAGTCTGGTCAGGAGCTCTTGACGTCATAGACACAGTGTCGACCTTGAAATCTTTTAAATAAGAGCCGTTAATTCCGAAATTTACTCGACCAATGGCCGCTGTGACGTTGAATGTAGTATTTAAGTCGAGCGCAATGTTTGGACAACTTTGAAAGCTTACTGCGAGCTTAACCAGTGGGCTTACAATGGCTCAATGACTGCTCGGACTCTGGTCAGGAGCTCTTGACGTCATAGACACAGTGTCGACCTTGAAATCTTTTAAATAAGAGCCGTTAATTCCGAAATTTACTCGACCAATGGCCACTGTGACGTTGATTGTTTAGTATTTAAGTCGAGCGCAATGTTTGGACAACTTTGAAAGCTTACTGCGAGCTTAACCAGTGGGCTTACAATGGCTCAATGACTGCTCGGAGTCTGGTCAGGAGCTCTTGACGTCATAGACACAGTGTCGACCTTGAAATCTTTTAAATAAGAGCCGTTAATTCCGAAATTTACTCGACCAATGGCCGCTGTGACGTTGAATGTAGTATTTAAGTCGAGCGCAATGTTTGGACAACTTTGAAAGCTTACTGCGAGCTTAACCAGTGGGCTTACAATGGCTCAATGACTGCTCGGAGTCTGGTCAGGAGCTCTTGACGTCATAGACACAGTGTCGACCTTGAAATCTTTTAAATAAGAGCCGTTAATTCCGAAATTTACTCGACCAATGGCCGCTGTGACGTTGAATGTAGTATTTAAGTCGAGCGCAATGTTTGGACAACTTTGAAAGCTTACTGCGAGCTTAACCAGTGGGCTTACAATGGCTCAATGACTGCTCGGACTCTGGTCAGGAGCTCTTGACGTCATAGACACAGTGTCGACCTTGAAATCTTTTAAATAAGAGCCGTTAATTCCGAAATTTACTCGACCAATGGCCACTGTGACGTTGATTGTTTAGTATTTAAGTCGAGCGCAATGTTTGGACAACTTTGAAAGCTTACTGCGAGCTTAACCAGTGGGCTTACAATGGCTCAATGACTGCTCGGAGTCTGGTCAGGAGCTCTTGACGTCATAGACACAGTGTCGACCTTGAAATCTTTTAAATAAGAGCCGTTAATTCCGAAATTTACTCGACCAATGGCCGCTGTGACGTTGATTGTTTAGTATTTAAGTCGAGCGCAATGTTTGGACAACTTTGAAAGCTTACTGCGAGCTTAACCAGTGGGCTTACAATGGCTCAATGACTGCTCGGAGTCTGGTCAGGAGCTCTTGACGTCATAGACACAGTGTCGACCTTGAAATCTTTTAAATAAGAGCCGTTAATTCCGAAATTTACTCGACCAATGGCCACTGTGACGTTGATTGTTTAGTATTTAAGTCGAGCGCAATGTTTGGACAACTTTGAAAGCTTACTGCGAGCTTAACCAGTGGGCTTACAATGGCTCAATGACTGCTCGGAGTCTGGTCAGGAGCTCTTGACGTCATAGACACAGTGTCGACCTTGAAATCTTTTAAATAAGAGCCGTTAATTCCGAAATTTAGTCGACCAATGGCCGCTGTGACGTTGAATGTAGTATTTAAGTCGAGCGCAATGTTTGGACAACTTTGAAAGCTTACTGCGAGCTTAACCAGTGGGCTTACAATGGCTCAATGACTGCTCGGACTCTGGTCAGGAGCTCTTGACGTCATAGACACAGTGTCGACCTTGAAATCTTTTAAATAAGAGCCGTTAATTCCGAAATTTAGTCGACCAATGGCCGCTGTGACGTTGATTGTTTAGTATTTAAGTCGAGCGCAATGTTTGGACAACTTTGAAAGCTTACTGCGAGCTTAACCAGTGGGCTTACAATGGCTCAATGACTGCTCGGAGTCTGGTCAGGAGCTCTTGACGTCATAGACACAGTGTCGACCTTGAAATCTTTTAAATAAGAGCCGTTAATTCCGAAATTTACTCGACCAATGGCCACTGTGACGTTGATTGTTTAGTATTTAAGTCGAGCGCAATGTTTGGACAACTTTGAAAGCTTACTGCGAGCTTAACCAGTGGGCTTACAATGGCTCAATGACTGCTCGGAGTCTGGTCAGGAGCTCTTGACGTCATAGACACAGTGTCGACCTTGAAATCTTTTAAATAAGAGCCGTTAATTCCGAAATTTAGTCGACCAATGGCCGCTGTGACGTTGAATGTAGTATTTAAGTCGAGCGCAATGTTTGGACAACTTTGAAAGCTTACTGCGAGCTTAACCAGTGGGCTTACAATGGCTCAATGACTGCTCGGAGTCTGGTCAGGAGCTCTTGACGTCATAGACACAGTGTCGACCTTGAAATCTTTTAAATAAGAGCCGTTAATTCCGAAATTTACTCGACCAATGGCCGCTGTGACGTTGATTGTTTAGTATTTAAGTCGAGCGCAATGTTTGGACAACTTTGAAAGCTTACTGCGAGCTTAACCAGTGGGCTTACAATGGCTCAATGACTGCTCGGAGTCTGGTCAGGAGCTCTTGACGTCATAGACACAGTGTCGACCTTGAAATCTTTTAAATAAGAGCCGTTAATTCCGAAATTTAGTCGACCAATGGCCGCTGTGACGTTGATTGTTTAGTATTTAAGTCGAGCGCAATGTTTGGACAACTTTGAAAGCTTACTGCGAGCTTAACCAGTGGGCTTACAATGGCTCAATGACTGCTCGGAGTCTGGTCAGGAGCTCTTGACGTCATAGACACAGTGTCGACCTTGAAATCTTTTAAATAAGAGCCGTTAATTCCGAAATTTACTCGACCAATGGCCACTGTGACGTTGATTGTTTAGTATTTAAGTCGAGCGCAATGTTTGGACAACTTTGAAAGCTTACTGCGAGCTTAACCAGTGGGCTTACAATGGCTCAATGACTGCTCGGAGTCTGGTCAGGAGCTCTTGACGTCATAGACACAGTGTCGACCTTGAAATCTTTTAAATAAGAGCCGTTAATTCCGAAATTTACTCGACCAATGGCCGCTGTGACGTTGAATGTAGTATTTAAGTCGAGCGCAATGTTTGGACAACTTTGAAAGCTTACTGCGAGCTTAACCAGTGGGCTTACAATGGCTCAATGACTGCTCGGACTCTGGTCAGGAGCTCTTGACGTCATAGACACAGTGTCGACCTTGAAATCTTTTAAATAAGAGCCGTTAATTCCGAAATTTACTCGACCAATGGCCACTGTGACGTTGATTGTTTAGTATTTAAGTCGAGCGCAATGTTTGGACAACTTTGAAAGCTTACTGCGAGCTTAACCAGTGGGCTTACAATGGCTCAATGACTGCTCGGAGTCTGGTCAGGAGCTCTTGACGTCATAGACACAGTGTCGACCTTGAAATCTTTTAAATAAGAGCCGTTAATTCCGAAATTTACTCGACCAATGGCCGCTGTGACGTTGAATGTAGTATTTAAGTCGAGCGCAATGTTTGGACAACTTTGAAAGCTTACTGCGAGCTTAACCAGTGGGCTTACAATGGCTCAATGACTGCTCGGAGTCTGGTCAGGAGCTCTTGACGTCATAGACACAGTGTCGACCTTGAAATCTTTTAAATAAGAGCCGTTAATTCCGAAATTTACTCGACCAATGGCCACTGTGACGTTGATTGTTTAGTATTTAAGTCGAGCGCAATGTTTGGACAACTTTGAAAGCTTACTGCGAGCTTAACCAGTGGGCTTACAATGGCTCAATGACTGCTCGGAGTCTGGTCAGGAGCTCTTGACGTCATAGACACAGTGTCGACCTTGAAATCTTTTAAATAAGAGCCGTTAATTCCGAAATTTACTCGACCAATGGCCGCTGTGACGTTGAATGTAGTATTTAAGTCGAGCGCAATGTTTGGACAACTTTGAAAGCTTACTGCGAGCTTAACCAGTGGGCTTACAATGGCTCAATGACTGCTCGGACTCTGGTCAGGAGCTCTTGACGTCATAGACACAGTGTCGACCTTGAAATCTTTTAAATAAGAGCCGTTAATTCCGAAATTTACTCGACCAATGGCCGCTGTGACGTTGATTGTTTAGTATTTAAGTCGAGCGCAATGTTTGGACAACTTTGAAAGCTTACTGCGAGCTTAACCAGTGGGCTTACAATGGCTCAATGACTGCTCGGAGTCTGGTCAGGAGCTCTTGACGTCATAGACACAGTGTCGACCTTGAAATCTTTTAAATAAGAGCCGTTAATTCCGAAATTTAGTCGACCAATGGCCGCTGTGACGTTGATTGTTTAGTATTTAAGTCGAGCGCAATGTTTGGACAACTTTGAAAGCTTACTGCGAGCTTAACCAGTGGGCTTACAATGGCTCAATGACTGCTCGGAGTCTGGTCAGGAGCTCTTGACGTCATAGACACAGTGTCGACCTTGAAATCTTTTAAATAAGAGCCGTTAATTCCGAAATTTACTCGACCAATGGCCACTGTGACGTTGATTGTTTAGTATTTAAGTCGAGCGCAATGTTTGGACAACTTTGAAAGCTTACTGCGAGCTTAACCAGTGGGCTTACAATGGCTCAATGACTGCTCGGAGTCTGGTCAGGAGCTCTTGACGTCATAGACACAGTGTCGACCTTGAAATCTTTTAAATAAGAGCCGTTAATTCCGAAATTTAGTCGACCAATGGCCGCTGTGACGTTGATGTAGTATTTAAGTCGAGCGCAATGTTTGGACAACTTTGAAAGCTTACTGCGAGCTTAACCAGTGGGCTTACAATGGCTCAATGACTGCTCGGAGTCTGGTCAGGAGCTCTTGACGTCATAGACACAGTGTCGACCTTGAAATCTTTTAAATAAGAGCCGTTAATTCCGAAATTTAGTCGACCAATGGCCGCTGTGACGTTGATTGTTTAGTATTTAAGTCGAGCGCAATGTTTGGACAACTTTGAAAGCTTACTGCGAGCTTAACCAGTGGGCTTACAATGGCTCAATGACTGCTCGGAGTCTGGTCAGGAGCTCTTGACGTCATAGACACAGTGTCGACCTTGAAATCTTTTAAATAAGAGCCGTTAATTCCGAAATTTACTCGACCAATGGCCGCTGTGACGTTGATTGTTTAGTATTTAAGTCGAGCGCAATGTTTGGACAACTTTGAAAGCTTACTGCGAGCTTAACCAGTGGGCTTACAATGGCTCAATGACTGCTCGGAGTCTGGTCAGGAGCTCTTGACGTCATAGACACAGTGTCGACCTTGAAATCTTTTAAATAAGAGCCGTTAATTCCGAAATTTAGTCGACCAATGGCCGCTGTGACGTTGATTGGTTAGTATTTAAGTCGAGCGCAATGTTTGGACAACTTTGAAAGCTTACTGCGAGCTTAACCAGTGGGCTTACAATGGCTCAATGACTGCTCGGAGTCTGGTCAGGAGCTCTTGACGTCATAGACACAGTGTCGACCTTGAAATCTTTTAAATAAGAGCCGTTAATTCCGAAATTTACTCGACCAATGGCCGCTGTGACGTTGTATTTAGTATTTAAGTCGAGCGCAATGTTTGGACAACTTTGAAAGCTTACTGCGAGCTTAACCAGTGGGCTTACAATGGCTCAATGACTGCTCGGAGTCTGGTCAGGAGCTCTTGACGTCATAGACACAGTGTCGACCTTGAAATCTTTTAAATAAGAGCCGTTAATTCCGAAATTTACTCGACCAATGGCCACTGTGACGTTGATTGTTTAGTATTTAAGTCGAGCGCAATGTTTGGACAACTTTGAAAGCTTACTGCGAGCTTAACCAGTGGGCTTACAATGGCTCAATGACTGCTCGGAGTCTGGTCAGGAGCTCTTGACGTCATAGACACAGTGTCGACCTTGAAATCTTTTAAATAAGAGCCGTTAATTCCGAAATTTACTCGACCAATGGCCGCTGTGACGTTGACTTTAGTATTTAAGTCGAGCGCAATGTTTGGACAACTTTGAAAGCTTACTGCGAGCTTAACCAGTGGGCTTACAATGGCTCAATGACTGCTCGGAGTCTGGTCAGGAGCTCTTGACGTCATAGACACAGTGTCGACCTTGAAATCTTTTAAATAAGAGCCGTTAATTCCGAAATTTACTCGACCAATGGCCACTGGGACGTTGATTTTTTAGTATTTAAGTCGAGCGCAATGTTTGGACAACTTTGAAAGCTTACTGCGAGCTTAACCAGTGGGCTTACAATGGCTCAATGACTGCTCGGAGTCTGGTCAGGAGCTCTTGACGTCATAGACACAGTGTCGACCTTGAAATCTTTTAAATAAGAGCCGTTAATTCCGAAATTTAGTCGACAAATGGCCGCTGTGACGTTGAATGTAGTATTTAAGTCGAGCGCAATGTTTGGACAACTTTGAAAGCTTACTT
>NW_027179892.1:0-25703 GCF_036669925.1 Montipora capricornis | reverse complement strand
TTTTTCGCTTGAGCACGGGCGCAGCCCGTGTTCAAGCCATTGTGGCCTCTCAAAATTGAGGGGGCTTGCCGTCAAGGCCTGCTTTGCCAAACAGCCCAGGGACAGTTCTAACTGTGAGTTGTGTGTCAAAAGCACAGGGCTGGGGGGGTTGCTGCTTTGGCACTTTAACTGCAGTTAGAGTTTGTGGCCTTGTTAAGTCAGACTTTACACTGTAGCATGTCTTCATTGGCAATTTTTCCTGGACTAGTCTAGGCTTCAATGATAGTTTGCTTTTGATCACCAATTAGAGTGAACCCACACTGTGGTGTGGGTAGGTGATTGTTGGTTGTCTGACCAAAGCACAGGGGTGGGGAGGGTGGCTTTTCTTTAAGTCTGTGACAGTAGCAGAATTGGCTTGTTTACACAATTTCTGCAGGCACCTTTTGACAAATCCAGTTAGAAATTTATAGTTATCGGTGCGTTTCTCTCCAGAATGGCATTCTGTGAGCCAGGCTGAGTAAATCGAGTGTGATCAGCCGATTTTTGACAGAATTTTAGGCGTTTGGCCCTTGATATCTGAGCGAATTTGCTAAAAGGTAGCTACTGGAGTTTTCGCTTGAGCACGGGCGCAGCCCGTGTTCAAGCCATTGTGGCCTCTCAAAATTGAGGGGGCTTGCCGTCAAGGCCTGCTTTGCCAAACAGCCCAGGGACAGTTCTAACTGTGAGTTGTGTGTCAAAAGCACAGGGCTGGGGGGTTGCTGCTTTGGCACTTTAACTGCAGTTAGAGTTTGTGGCCTTGTTAAGTCAGACTTTACACTGTAGCATGTCTTCATTGGCAATTTTTCCTGGACTAGTCTAGGCTTCAATGATAGTTTGCTTTTGATCACCAATTAGAGTGAACCCACACTGTGGTGTGGGTAGGTGATTGTTGGTTGTCTGACCAAAGCACAGGGGTGGGGAGGGTGGCTTTTCTTTAAGTCTGTGACAGTAGCAGAATTGGCTTGTTTACACAATTTCTGCAGGCACCTTTTGACAAATCCAGTTAGAAATTTATAGTTATCGGTGCGTTTCTCTCCAGAATGGCATTCTGTGAGCCAGGCTGAGTAAATCGAGTGTGATCAGCCGATTTTTGACAGAATTTTAGGCGTTTGGCCCTTGATATCTGAGCGAATTTGCTAAAAGGTAGCTACTGGAGTTTTCGCTTGAGCACGGGCGCAGCCCGTGTTCAAGCCATTGTGGCCTCTCAAAATTGAGGGGGCTTGCCGTCAAGGCCTGCTTTGCCAAACAGCCCAGGGACAGTTCTAACTGTGAGTTGTGTGTCAAAAGCACAGGGCTGGGGGGGTTGCTGCTTTGGCACTTTAACTGCAGTTAGAGTTTGTGGCCTTGTTAAGTCAGACTTTACACTGTAGCATGTCTTCATTGGCAATTTTTCCTGGACTAGTCTAGGCTTCAATGATAGTTTGCTTTTGATCACCAATTAGAGTGAACCCACACTGTGGTGTGGGTAGGTGATTGTTGGTTGTCTGACCAAAGCACAGGGGTGGGGAGGGTGGCTTTTCTTTAAGTCTGTGACAGTAGCAGAATTGGCTTGTTTACACAATTTCTGCAGGCACCTTTTGACAAATCCAGTTAGAAATTTATAGTTATCGGTGCGTTTCTCTCCAGAATGGCATTCTGTGAGCCAGGCTGAGTAAATCGAGTGTGATCAGCCGATTTTTGACAGAATTTTAGGCGTTTGGCCCTTGATATCTGAGCGAATTTGCTAAAAGGTAGCTACTGGAGTTTTCGCTTGAGCACGGGCGCAGCCCGTGTTCAAGCCATTGTGGCCTCTCAAAATTGAGGGGGCTTGCCGTCAAGGCCTGCTTTGCCAAACAGCCCAGGGACAGTTCTAACTGTGAGTTGTGTGTCAAAAGCACAGGGCTGGGGGGGTTGCTGCTTTGGCACTTTAACTGCAGTTAGAGTTTGTGGCCTTGTTAAGTCAGACTTTACACTGTAGCATGTCTTCATTGGCAATTTTTCCTGGACTAGTCTAGGCTTCAATGATAGTTTGCTTTTGATCACCAATTAGAGTGAACCCACACTGTGGTGTGGGTAGGTGATTGTTGGTTGTCTGACCAAAGCACAGGGGTGGGGAGGGTGGCTTTTCTTTAAGTCTGTGACAGTAGCAGAATTGGCTTGTTTACACAATTTCTGCAGGCACCTTTTGACAAATCCAGTTAGAAATTTATAGTTATCGGTGCGTTTCTCTCCAGAATGGCATTCTGTGAGCCAGGCTGAGTAAATCGAGTGTGATCAGCCGATTTTTGACAGAATTTTAGGCGTTTGGCCCTTGATATCTGAGCGAATTTGCTAAAAGGTAGCTACTGGAGTTTTCGCTTGAGCACGGGCGCAGCCCGTGTTCAAGCCATTGTGGCCTCTCAAAATTGAGGGGGCTTGCCGTCAAGGCCTGCTTTGCCAAACAGCCCAGGGACAGTTCTAACTGTGAGTTGTGTGTCAAAAGCACAGGGCTGGGGGGGTTGCTGCTTTGGCACTTTAACTGCAGTTAGAGTTTGTGGCCTTGTTAAGTCAGACTTTACACTGTAGCATGTCTTCATTGGCAATTTTTCCTGGACTAGTCTAGGCTTCAATGATAGTTTGCTTTTGATCACCAATTAGAGTGAACCCACACTGTGGTGTGGGTAGGTGATTGTTGGTTGTCTGACCAAAGCACAGGGGTGGGGAGGGTGGCTTTTCTTTAAGTCTGTGACAGTAGCAGAATTGGCTTGTTTACACAATTTCTGCAGGCACCTTTTGACAAATCCAGTTAGAAATTTATAGTTATCGGTGCGTTTCTCTCCAGAATGGCATTCTGTGAGCCAGGCTGAGTAAATCGAGTGTGATCAGCCGATTTTTGACAGAATTTTAGGCGTTTGGCCCTTGATATCTGAGCGAATTTGCTAAAAGGTAGCTACTGGAGTTTTCGCTTGAGCACGGGCGCAGCCCGTGTTCAAGCCATTGTGGCCTCTCAAAATTGAGGGGGCTTGCCGTCAAGGCCTGCTTTGCCAAACAGCCCAGGGACAGTTCTAACTGTGAGTTGTGTGTCAAAAGCACAGGGCTGGGGGGGTTGCTGCTTTGGCACTTTAACTGCAGTTAGAGTTTGTGGCCTTGTTAAGTCAGACTTTACACTGTAGCATGTCTTCATTGGCAATTTTTCCTGGACTAGTCTAGGCTTCAATGATAGTTTGCTTTTGATCACCAATTAGAGTGAACCCACACTGTGGTGTGGGTAGGTGATTGTTGGTTGTCTGACCAAAGCACAGGGGTGGGGAGGGTGGCTTTTCTTTAAGTCTGTGACAGTAGCAGAATTGGCTTGTTTACACAATTTCTGCAGGCACCTTTTGACAAATCCAGTTAGAAATTTATAGTTATCGGTGCGTTTCTCTCCAGAATGGCATTCTGTGAGCCAGGCTGAGTAAATCGAGTGTGATCAGCCGATTTTTGACAGAATTTTAGGCGTTTGGCCCTTGATATCTGAGCGAATTTGCTAAAAGGTAGCTACTGGAGTTTTCGCTTGAGCACGGGCGCAGCCCGTGTTCAAGCCATTGTGGCCTCTCAAAATTGAGGGGGCTTGCCGTCAAGGCCTGCTTTGCCAAACAGCCCAGGGACAGTTCTAACTGTGAGTTGTGTGTCAAAAGCACAGGGCTGGGGGGGTTGCTGCTTTGGCACTTTAACTGCAGTTAGAGTTTGTGGCCTTGTTAAGTCAGACTTTACACTGTAGCATGTCTTCATTGGCAATTTTTCCTGGACTAGTCTAGGCTTCAATGATAGTTTGCTTTTGATCACCAATTAGAGTGAACCCACACTGTGGTGTGGGTAGGTGATTGTTGGTTGTCTGACCAAAGCACAGGGGTGGGGAGGGTGGCTTTTCTTTAAGTCTGTGACAGTAGCAGAATTGGCTTGTTTACACAATTTCTGCAGGCACCTTTTGACAAATCCAGTTAGAAATTTATAGTTATCGGTGCGTTTCTCTCCAGAATGGCATTCTGTGAGCCAGGCTGAGTAAATCGAGTGTGATCAGCCGATTTTTGACAGAATTTTAGGCGTTTGGCCCTTGATATCTGAGCGAATTTGCTAAAAGGTAGCTACTGGAGTTTTCGCTTGAGCACGGGCGCAGCCCGTGTTCAAGCCATTGTGGCCTCTCAAAATTGAGGGGGCTTGCCGTCAAGGCCTGCTTTGCCAAACAGCCCAGGGACAGTTCTAACTGTGAGTTGTGTGTCAAAAGCACAGGGCTGGGGGGGTTGCTGCTTTGGCACTTTAACTGCAGTTAGAGTTTGTGGCCTTGTTAAGTCAGACTTTACACTGTAGCATGTCTTCATTGGCAATTTTTCCTGGACTAGTCTAGGCTTCAATGATAGTTTGCTTTTGATCACCAATTAGAGTGAACCCACACTGTGGTGTGGGTAGGTGATTGTTGGTTGTCTGACCAAAGCACAGGGGTGGGGAGGGTGGCTTTTCTTTAAGTCTGTGACAGTAGCAGAATTGGCTTGTTTACACAATTTCTGCAGGCACCTTTTGACAAATCCAGTTAGAAATTTATAGTTATCGGTGCGTTTCTCTCCAGAATGGCATTCTGTGAGCCAGGCTGAGTAAATCGAGTGTGATCAGCCGATTTTTGACAGAATTTTAGGCGTTTGGCCCTTGATATCTGAGCGAATTTGCTAAAAGGTAGCTACTGGAGTTTTCGCTTGAGCACGGGCGCAGCCCGTGTTCAAGCCATTGTGGCCTCTCAAAATTGAGGGGGCTTGCCGTCAAGGCCTGCTTTGCCAAACAGCCCAGGGACAGTTCTAACTGTGAGTTGTGTGTCAAAAGCACAGGGCTGGGGGGGTTGCTGCTTTGGCACTTTAACTGCAGTTAGAGTTTGTGGCCTTGTTAAGTCAGACTTTACACTGTAGCATGTCTTCATTGGCAATTTTTCCTGGACTAGTCTAGGCTTCAATGATAGTTTGCTTTTGATCACCAATTAGAGTGAACCCACACTGTGGTGTGGGTAGGTGATTGTTGGTTGTCTGACCAAAGCACAGGGGTGGGGAGGGTGGCTTTTCTTTAAGTCTGTGACAGTAGCAGAATTGGCTTGTTTACACAATTTCTGCAGGCACCTTTTGACAAATCCAGTTAGAAATTTATAGTTATCGGTGCGTTTCTCTCCAGAATGGCATTCTGTGAGCCAGGCTGAGTAAATCGAGTGTGATCAGCCGATTTTTGACAGAATTTTAGGCGTTTGGCCCTTGATATCTGAGCGAATTTGCTAAAAGGTAGCTACTGGAGTTTTCGCTTGAGCACGGGCGCAGCCCGTGTTCAAGCCATTGTGGCCTCTCAAAATTGAGGGGGCTTGCCGTCAAGGCCTGCTTTGCCAAACAGCCCAGGGACAGTTCTAACTGTGAGTTGTGTGTCAAAAGCACAGGGCTGGGGGGGTTGCTGCTTTGGCACTTTAACTGCAGTTAGAGTTTGTGGCCTTGTTAAGTCAGACTTTACACTGTAGCATGTCTTCATTGGCAATTTTTCCTGGACTAGTCTAGGCTTCAATGATAGTTTGCTTTTGATCACCAATTAGAGTGAACCCACACTGTGGTGTGGGTAGGTGATTGTTGGTTGTCTGACCAAAGCACAGGGGTGGGGAGGGTGGCTTTTCTTTAAGTCTGTGACAGTAGCAGAATTGGCTTGTTTACACAATTTCTGCAGGCACCTTTTGACAAATCCAGTTAGAAATTTATAGTTATCGGTGCGTTTCTCTCCAGAATGGCATTCTGTGAGCCAGGCTGAGTAAATCGAGTGTGATCAGCCGATTTTTGACAGAATTTTAGGCGTTTGGCCCTTGATATCTGAGCGAATTTGCTAAAAGGTAGCTACTGGAGTTTTCGCTTGAGCACGGGCGCAGCCCGTGTTCAAGCCATTGTGGCCTCTCAAAATTGAGGGGGCTTGCCGTCAAGGCCTGCTTTGCCAAACAGCCCAGGGACAGTTCTAACTGTGAGTTGTGTGTCAAAAGCACAGGGCTGGGGGGGTTGCTGCTTTGGCACTTTAACTGCAGTTAGAGTTTGTGGCCTTGTTAAGTCAGACTTTACACTGTAGCATGTCTTCATTGGCAATTTTTCCTGGACTAGTCTAGGCTTCAATGATAGTTTGCTTTTGATCACCAATTAGAGTGAACCCACACTGTGGTGTGGGTAGGTGATTGTTGGTTGTCTGACCAAAGCACAGGGGTGGGGAGGGTGGCTTTTCTTTAAGTCTGTGACAGTAGCAGAATTGGCTTGTTTACACAATTTCTGCAGGCACCTTTTGACAAATCCAGTTAGAAATTTATAGTTATCGGTGCGTTTCTCTCCAGAATGGCATTCTGTGAGCCAGGCTGAGTAAATCGAGTGTGATCAGCCGATTTTTGACAGAATTTTAGGCGTTTGGCCCTTGATATCTGAGCGAATTTGCTAAAAGGTAGCTACTGGAGTTTTCGCTTGAGCACGGGCGCAGCCCGTGTTCAAGCCATTGTGGCCTCTCAAAATTGAGGGGGCTTGCCGTCAAGGCCTGCTTTGCCAAACAGCCCAGGGACAGTTCTAACTGTGAGTTGTGTGTCAAAAGCACAGGGCTGGGGGGGTTGCTGCTTTGGCACTTTAACTGCAGTTAGAGTTTGTGGCCTTGTTAAGTCAGACTTTACACTGTAGCATGTCTTCATTGGCAATTTTTCCTGGACTAGTCTAGGCTTCAATGATAGTTTGCTTTTGATCACCAATTAGAGTGAACCCACACTGTGGTGTGGGTAGGTGATTGTTGGTTGTCTGACCAAAGCACAGGGGTGGGGAGGGTGGCTTTTCTTTAAGTCTGTGACAGTAGCAGAATTGGCTTGTTTACACAATTTCTGCAGGCACCTTTTGACAAATCCAGTTAGAAATTTATAGTTATCGGTGCGTTTCTCTCCAGAATGGCATTCTGTGAGCCAGGCTGAGTAAATCGAGTGTGATCAGCCGATTTTTGACAGAATTTTAGGCGTTTGGCCCTTGATATCTGAGCGAATTTGCTAAAAGGTAGCTACTGGAGTTTTCGCTTGAGCACGGGCGCAGCCCGTGTTCAAGCCATTGTGGCCTCTCAAAATTGAGGGGGCTTGCCGTCAAGGCCTGCTTTGCCAAACAGCCCAGGGACAGTTCTAACTGTGAGTTGTGTGTCAAAAGCACAGGGCTGGGGGGGTTGCTGCTTTGGCACTTTAACTGCAGTTAGAGTTTGTGGCCTTGTTAAGTCAGACTTTACACTGTAGCATGTCTTCATTGGCAATTTTTCCTGGACTAGTCTAGGCTTCAATGATAGTTTGCTTTTGATCACCAATTAGAGTGAACCCACACTGTGGTGTGGGTAGGTGATTGTTGGTTGTCTGACCAAAGCACAGGGGTGGGGAGGGTGGCTTTTCTTTAAGTCTGTGACAGTAGCAGAATTGGCTTGTTTACACAATTTCTGCAGGCACCTTTTGACAAATCCAGTTAGAAATTTATAGTTATCGGTGCGTTTCTCTCCAGAATGGCATTCTGTGAGCCAGGCTGAGTAAATCGAGTGTGATCAGCCGATTTTTGACAGAATTTTAGGCGTTTGGCCCTTGATATCTGAGCGAATTTGCTAAAAGGTAGCTACTGGAGTTTTCGCTTGAGCACGGGCGCAGCCCGTGTTCAAGCCATTGTGGCCTCTCAAAATTGAGGGGGCTTGCCGTCAAGGCCTGCTTTGCCAAACAGCCCAGGGACAGTTCTAACTGTGAGTTGTGTGTCAAAAGCACAGGGCTGGGGGGGTTGCTGCTTTGGCACTTTAACTGCAGTTAGAGTTTGTGGCCTTGTTAAGTCAGACTTTACACTGTAGCATGTCTTCATTGGCAATTTTTCCTGGACTAGTCTAGGCTTCAATGATAGTTTGCTTTTGATCACCAATTAGAGTGAACCCACACTGTGGTGTGGGTAGGTGATTGTTGGTTGTCTGACCAAAGCACAGGGGTGGGGAGGGTGGCTTTTCTTTAAGTCTGTGACAGTAGCAGAATTGGCTTGTTTACACAATTTCTGCAGGCACCTTTTGACAAATCCAGTTAGAAATTTATAGTTATCGGTGCGTTTCTCTCCAGAATGGCATTCTGTGAGCCAGGCTGAGTAAATCGAGTGTGATCAGCCGATTTTTGACAGAATTTTAGGCGTTTGGCCCTTGATATCTGAGCGAATTTGCTAAAAGGTAGCTACTGGAGTTTTCGCTTGAGCACGGGCGCAGCCCGTGTTCAAGCCATTGTGGCCTCTCAAAATTGAGGGGGCTTGCCGTCAAGGCCTGCTTTGCCAAACAGCCCAGGGACAGTTCTAACTGTGAGTTGTGTGTCAAAAGCACAGGGCTGGGGGGGTTGCTGCTTTGGCACTTTAACTGCAGTTAGAGTTTGTGGCCTTGTTAAGTCAGACTTTACACTGTAGCATGTCTTCATTGGCAATTTTTCCTGGACTAGTCTAGGCTTCAATGATAGTTTGCTTTTGATCACCAATTAGAGTGAACCCACACTGTGGTGTGGGTAGGTGATTGTTGGTTGTCTGACCAAAGCACAGGGGTGGGGAGGGTGGCTTTTCTTTAAGTCTGTGACAGTAGCAGAATTGGCTTGTTTACACAATTTCTGCAGGCACCTTTTGACAAATCCAGTTAGAAATTTATAGTTATCGGTGCGTTTCTCTCCAGAATGGCATTCTGTGAGCCAGGCTGAGTAAATCGAGTGTGATCAGCCGATTTTTGACAGAATTTTAGGCGTTTGGCCCTTGATATCTGAGCGAATTTGCTAAAAGGTAGCTACTGGAGTTTTCGCTTGAGCACGGGCGCAGCCCGTGTTCAAGCCATTGTGGCCTCTCAAAATTGAGGGGGCTTGCCGTCAAGGCCTGCTTTGCCAAACAGCCCAGGGACAGTTCTAACTGTGAGTTGTGTGTCAAAAGCACAGGGCTGGGGGGGTTGCTGCTTTGGCACTTTAACTGCAGTTAGAGTTTGTGGCCTTGTTAAGTCAGACTTTACACTGTAGCATGTCTTCATTGGCAATTTTTCCTGGACTAGTCTAGGCTTCAATGATAGTTTGCTTTTGATCACCAATTAGAGTGAACCCACACTGTGGTGTGGGTAGGTGATTGTTGGTTGTCTGACCAAAGCACAGGGGTGGGGAGGGTGGCTTTTCTTTAAGTCTGTGACAGTAGCAGAATTGGCTTGTTTACACAATTTCTGCAGGCACCTTTTGACAAATCCAGTTAGAAATTTATAGTTATCGGTGCGTTTCTCTCCAGAATGGCATTCTGTGAGCCAGGCTGAGTAAATCGAGTGTGATCAGCCGATTTTTGACAGAATTTTAGGCGTTTGGCCCTTGATATCTGAGCGAATTTGCTAAAAGGTAGCTACTGGAGTTTTCGCTTGAGCACGGGCGCAGCCCGTGTTCAAGCCATTGTGGCCTCTCAAAATTGAGGGGGCTTGCCGTCAAGGCCTGCTTTGCCAAACAGCCCAGGGACAGTTCTAACTGTGAGTTGTGTGTCAAAAGCACAGGGCTGGGGGGGTTGCTGCTTTGGCACTTTAACTGCAGTTAGAGTTTGTGGCCTTGTTAAGTCAGACTTTACACTGTAGCATGTCTTCATTGGCAATTTTTCCTGGACTAGTCTAGGCTTCAATGATAGTTTGCTTTTGATCACCAATTAGAGTGAACCCACACTGTGGTGTGGGTAGGTGATTGTTGGTTGTCTGACCAAAGCACAGGGGTGGGGAGGGTGGCTTTTCTTTAAGTCTGTGACAGTAGCAGAATTGGCTTGTTTACACAATTTCTGCAGGCACCTTTTGACAAATCCAGTTAGAAATTTATAGTTATCGGTGCGTTTCTCTCCAGAATGGCATTCTGTGAGCCAGGCTGAGTAAATCGAGTGTGATCAGCCGATTTTTGACAGAATTTTAGGCGTTTGGCCCTTGATATCTGAGCGAATTTGCTAAAAGGTAGCTACTGGAGTTTTCGCTTGAGCACGGGCGCAGCCCGTGTTCAAGCCATTGTGGCCTCTCAAAATTGAGGGGGCTTGCCGTCAAGGCCTGCTTTGCCAAACAGCCCAGGGACAGTTCTAACTGTGAGTTGTGTGTCAAAAGCACAGGGCTGGGGGGGTTGCTGCTTTGGCACTTTAACTGCAGTTAGAGTTTGTGGCCTTGTTAAGTCAGACTTTACACTGTAGCATGTCTTCATTGGCAATTTTTCCTGGACTAGTCTAGGCTTCAATGATAGTTTGCTTTTGATCACCAATTAGAGTGAACCCACACTGTGGTGTGGGTAGGTGATTGTTGGTTGTCTGACCAAAGCACAGGGGTGGGGAGGGTGGCTTTTCTTTAAGTCTGTGACAGTAGCAGAATTGGCTTGTTTACACAATTTCTGCAGGCACCTTTTGACAAATCCAGTTAGAAATTTATAGTTATCGGTGCGTTTCTCTCCAGAATGGCATTCTGTGAGCCAGGCTGAGTAAATCGAGTGTGATCAGCCGATTTTTGACAGAATTTTAGGCGTTTGGCCCTTGATATCTGAGCGAATTTGCTAAAAGGTAGCTACTGGAGTTTTCGCTTGAGCACGGGCGCAGCCCGTGTTCAAGCCATTGTGGCCTCTCAAAATTGAGGGGGCTTGCCGTCAAGGCCTGCTTTGCCAAACAGCCCAGGGACAGTTCTAACTGTGAGTTGTGTGTCAAAAGCACAGGGCTGGGGGGGTTGCTGCTTTGGCACTTTAACTGCAGTTAGAGTTTGTGGCCTTGTTAAGTCAGACTTTACACTGTAGCATGTCTTCATTGGCAATTTTTCCTGGACTAGTCTAGGCTTCAATGATAGTTTGCTTTTGATCACCAATTAGAGTGAACCCACACTGTGGTGTGGGTAGGTGATTGTTGGTTGTCTGACCAAAGCACAGGGGTGGGGAGGGTGGCTTTTCTTTAAGTCTGTGACAGTAGCAGAATTGGCTTGTTTACACAATTTCTGCAGGCACCTTTTGACAAATCCAGTTAGAAATTTATAGTTATCGGTGCGTTTCTCTCCAGAATGGCATTCTGTGAGCCAGGCTGAGTAAATCGAGTGTGATCAGCCGATTTTTGACAGAATTTTAGGCGTTTGGCCCTTGATATCTGAGCGAATTTGCTAAAAGGTAGCTACTGGAGTTTTCGCTTGAGCACGGGCGCAGCCCGTGTTCAAGCCATTGTGGCCTCTCAAAATTGAGGGGGCTTGCCGTCAAGGCCTGCTTTGCCAAACAGCCCAGGGACAGTTCTAACTGTGAGTTGTGTGTCAAAAGCACAGGGCTGGGGGGGTTGCTGCTTTGGCACTTTAACTGCAGTTAGAGTTTGTGGCCTTGTTAAGTCAGACTTTACACTGTAGCATGTCTTCATTGGCAATTTTTCCTGGACTAGTCTAGGCTTCAATGATAGTTTGCTTTTGATCACCAATTAGAGTGAACCCACACTGTGGTGTGGGTAGGTGATTGTTGGTTGTCTGACCAAAGCACAGGGGTGGGGAGGGTGGCTTTTCTTTAAGTCTGTGACAGTAGCAGAATTGGCTTGTTTACACAATTTCTGCAGGCACCTTTTGACAAATCCAGTTAGAAATTTATAGTTATCGGTGCGTTTCTCTCCAGAATGGCATTCTGTGAGCCAGGCTGAGTAAATCGAGTGTGATCAGCCGATTTTTGACAGAATTTTAGGCGTTTGGCCCTTGATATCTGAGCGAATTTGCTAAAAGGTAGCTACTGGAGTTTTCGCTTGAGCACGGGCGCAGCCCGTGTTCAAGCCATTGTGGCCTCTCAAAATTGAGGGGGCTTGCCGTCAAGGCCTGCT
Organism: Montipora capricornis; assembly: GCF_036669925.1. Classification (NCBI taxonomy): domain Eukaryota; kingdom Metazoa; phylum Cnidaria; class Anthozoa; order Scleractinia; family Acroporidae; genus Montipora; species Montipora capricornis. The sequence goes on along the minus strand of NW_027179892.1, from coordinate 13,881 downwards.
TTGCCAAACAGCCCAGGGACAGTTCTAACTGTGAGTTGTGTGTCAAAAGCACAGGGCTGGGGGGTTGCTGCTTTGGCACTTTAACTGCAGTTAGAGTTTGTGGCCTTGTTAAGTCAGACTTTACACTGTAGCATGTCTTCATTGGCAATTTTTCCTGGACTAGTCTAGGCTTCAATGATAGTTTGCTTTTGATCACCAATTAGAGTGAACCCACACTGTGGTGTGGGTAGGTGATTGTTGGTTGTCTGACCAAAGCACAGGGGTGGGGAGGGTGGCTTTTCTTTAAGTCTGTGACAGTAGCAGAATTGGCTTGTTTACACAATTTCTGCAGGCACCTTTTGACAAATCCAGTTAGAAATTTATAGTTATCGGTGCGTTTCTCTCCAGAATGGCATTCTGTGAGCCAGGCTGAGTAAATCGAGTGTGATCAGCCGATTTTTGACAGAATTTTAGGCGTTTGGCCCTTGATATCTGAGCGAATTTGCTAAAAGGTAGCTACTGGAGTTTTCGCTTGAGCACGGGCGCAGCCCGTGTTCAAGCCATTGTGGCCTCTCAAAATTGAGGGGGCTTGCCGTCAAGGCCTGCTTTGCCAAACAGCCCAGGGACAGTTCTAACTGTGAGTTGTGTGTCAAAAGCACAGGGCTGGGGGGGTTGCTGCTTTGGCACTTTAACTGCAGTTAGAGTTTGTGGCCTTGTTAAGTCAGACTTTACACTGTAGCATGTCTTCATTGGCAATTTTTCCTGGACTAGTCTAGGCTTCAATGATAGTTTGCTTTTGATCACCAATTAGAGTGAACCCACACTGTGGTGTGGGTAGGTGATTGTTGGTTGTCTGACCAAAGCACAGGGGTGGGGAGGGTGGCTTTTCTTTAAGTCTGTGACAGTAGCAGAATTGGCTTGTTTACACAATTTCTGCAGGCACCTTTTGACAAATCCAGTTAGAAATTTATAGTTATCGGTGCGTTTCTCTCCAGAATGGCATTCTGTGAGCCAGGCTGAGTAAATCGAGTGTGATCAGCCGATTTTTGACAGAATTTTAGGCGTTTGGCCCTTGATATCTGAGCGAATTTGCTAAAAGGTAGCTACTGGAGTTTTCGCTTGAGCACGGGCGCAGCCCGTGTTCAAGCCATTGTGGCCTCTCAAAATTGAGGGGGCTTGCCGTCAAGGCCTGCTTTGCCAAACAGCCCAGGGACAGTTCTAACTGTGAGTTGTGTGTCAAAAGCACAGGGCTGGGGGGGTTGCTGCTTTGGCACTTTAACTGCAGTTAGAGTTTGTGGCCTTGTTAAGTCAGACTTTACACTGTAGCATGTCTTCATTGGCAATTTTTCCTGGACTAGTCTAGGCTTCAATGATAGTTTGCTTTTGATCACCAATTAGAGTGAACCCACACTGTGGTGTGGGTAGGTGATTGTTGGTTGTCTGACCAAAGCACAGGGGTGGGGAGGGTGGCTTTTCTTTAAGTCTGTGACAGTAGCAGAATTGGCTTGTTTACACAATTTCTGCAGGCACCTTTTGACAAATCCAGTTAGAAATTTATAGTTATCGGTGCGTTTCTCTCCAGAATGGCATTCTGTGAGCCAGGCTGAGTAAATCGAGTGTGATCAGCCGATTTTTGACAGAATTTTAGGCGTTTGGCCCTTGATATCTGAGCGAATTTGCTAAAAGGTAGCTACTGGAGTTTTCGCTTGAGCACGGGCGCAGCCCGTGTTCAAGCCATTGTGGCCTCTCAAAATTGAGGGGGCTTGCCGTCAAGGCCTGCTTTGCCAAACAGCCCAGGGACAGTTCTAACTGTGAGTTGTGTGTCAAAAGCACAGGGCTGGGGGGGTTGCTGCTTTGGCACTTTAACTGCAGTTAGAGTTTGTGGCCTTGTTAAGTCAGACTTTACACTGTAGCATGTCTTCATTGGCAATTTTTCCTGGACTAGTCTAGGCTTCAATGATAGTTTGCTTTTGATCACCAATTAGAGTGAACCCACACTGTGGTGTGGGTAGGTGATTGTTGGTTGTCTGACCAAAGCACAGGGGTGGGGAGGGTGGCTTTTCTTTAAGTCTGTGACAGTAGCAGAATTGGCTTGTTTACACAATTTCTGCAGGCACCTTTTGACAAATCCAGTTAGAAATTTATAGTTATCGGTGCGTTTCTCTCCAGAATGGCATTCTGTGAGCCAGGCTGAGTAAATCGAGTGTGATCAGCCGATTTTTGACAGAATTTTAGGCGTTTGGCCCTTGATATCTGAGCGAATTTGCTAAAAGGTAGCTACTGGAGTTTTCGCTTGAGCACGGGCGCAGCCCGTGTTCAAGCCATTGTGGCCTCTCAAAATTGAGGGGGCTTGCCGTCAAGGCCTGCTTTGCCAAACAGCCCAGGGACAGTTCTAACTGTGAGTTGTGTGTCAAAAGCACAGGGCTGGGGGGTTGCTGCTTTGGCACTTTAACTGCAGTTAGAGTTTGTGGCCTTGTTAAGTCAGACTTTACACTGTAGCATGTCTTCATTGGCAATTTTTCCTGGACTAGTCTAGGCTTCAATGATAGTTTGCTTTTGATCACCAATTAGAGTGAACCCACACTGTGGTGTGGGTAGGTGATTGTTGGTTGTCTGACCAAAGCACAGGGGTGGGGAGGGTGGCTTTTCTTTAAGTCTGTGACAGTAGCAGAATTGGCTTGTTTACACAATTTCTGCAGGCACCTTTTGACAAATCCAGTTAGAAATTTATAGTTATCGGTGCGTTTCTCTCCAGAATGGCATTCTGTGAGCCAGGCTGAGTAAATCGAGTGTGATCAGCCGATTTTTGACAGAATTTTAGGCGTTTGGCCCTTGATATCTGAGCGAATTTGCTAAAAGGTAGCTACTGGAGTTTTCGCTTGAGCACGGGCGCAGCCCGTGTTCAAGCCATTGTGGCCTCTCAAAATTGAGGGGGCTTGCCGTCAAGGCCTGCTTTGCCAAACAGCCCAGGGACAGTTCTAACTGTGAGTTGTGTGTCAAAAGCACAGGGCTGGGGGGGTTGCTGCTTTGGCACTTTAACTGCAGTTAGAGTTTGTGGCCTTGTTAAGTCAGACTTTACACTGTAGCATGTCTTCATTGGCAATTTTTCCTGGACTAGTCTAGGCTTCAATGATAGTTTGCTTTTGATCACCAATTAGAGTGAACCCACACTGTGGTGTGGGTAGGTGATTGTTGGTTGTCTGACCAAAGCACAGGGGTGGGGAGGGTGGCTTTTCTTTAAGTCTGTGACAGTAGCAGAATTGGCTTGTTTACACAATTTCTGCAGGCACCTTTTGACAAATCCAGTTAGAAATTTATAGTTATCGGTGCGTTTCTCTCTCCAGAATGGCATTCTGTGAGCCAGGCTGAGTAAATCGAGTGTGATCAGCCGATTTTTGACAGAATTTTAGGCGTTTGGCCCTTGATATCTGAGCGAATTTGCTAAAAGGTAGCTACTGGAGTTTTCGCTTGAGCACGGGCGCAGCCCGTGTTCAAGCCATTGTGGCCTCTCAAAATTGAGGGGGCTTGCCGTCAAGGCCTGCTTTGCCAAACAGCCCAGGGACAGTTCTAACTGTGAGTTGTGTGTCAAAAGCACAGGGCTGGGGGGGTTGCTGCTTTGGCACTTTAACTGCAGTTAGAGTTTGTGGCCTTGTTAAGTCAGACTTTACACTGTAGCATGTCTTCATTGGCAATTTTTCCTGGACTAGTCTAGGCTTCAATGATAGTTTGCTTTTGATCACCAATTAGAGTGAACCCACACTGTGGTGTGGGTAGGTGATTGTTGGTTGTCTGACCAAAGCACAGGGGTGGGGAGGGTGGCTTTTCTTTAAGTCTGTGACAGTAGCAGAATTGGCTTGTTTACACAATTTCTGCAGGCACCTTTTGACAAATCCAGTTAGAAATTTATAGTTATCGGTGCGTTTCTCTCCAGAATGGCATTCTGTGAGCCAGGCTGAGTAAATCGAGTGTGATCAGCCGATTTTTGACAGAATTTTAGGCGTTTGGCCCTTGATATCTGAGCGAATTTGCTAAAAGGTAGCTACTGGAGTTTTCGCTTGAGCACGGGCGCAGCCCGTGTTCAAGCCATTGTGGCCTCTCAAAATTGAGGGGGCTTGCCGTCAAGGCCTGCTTTGCCAAACAGCCCAGGGACAGTTCTAACTGTGAGTTGTGTGTCAAAAGCACAGGGCTGGGGGGGTTGCTGCTTTGGCACTTTAACTGCAGTTAGAGTTTGTGGCCTTGTTAAGTCAGACTTTACACTGTAGCATGTCTTCATTGGCAATTTTTCCTGGACTAGTCTAGGCTTCAATGATAGTTTGCTTTTGATCACCAATTAGAGTGAACCCACACTGTGGTGTGGGTAGGTGATTGTTGGTTGTCTGACCAAAGCACAGGGGTGGGGAGGGTGGCTTTTCTTTAAGTCTGTGACAGTAGCAGAATTGGCTTGTTTACACAATTTCTGCAGGCACCTTTTGACAAATCCAGTTAGAAATTTATAGTTATCGGTGCGTTTCTCTCCAGAATGGCATTCTGTGAGCCAGGCTGAGTAAATCGAGTGTGATCAGCCGATTTTTGACAGAATTTTAGGCGTTTGGCCCTTGATATCTGAGCGAATTTGCTAAAAGGTAGCTACTGGAGTTTTCGCTTGAGCACGGGCGCAGCCCGTGTTCAAGCCATTGTGGCCTCTCAAAATTGAGGGGGCTTGCCGTCAAGGCCTGCTTTGCCAAACAGCCCAGGGACAGTTCTAACTGTGAGTTGTGTGTCAAAAGCACAGGGCTGGGGGGTTGCTGCTTTGGCACTTTAACTGCAGTTAGAGTTTGTGGCCTTGTTAAGTCAGACTTTACACTGTAGCATGTCTTCATTGGCAATTTTTCCTGGACTAGTCTAGGCTTCAATGATAGTTTGCTTTTGATCACCAATTAGAGTGAACCCACACTGTGGTGTGGGTAGGTGATTGTTGGTTGTCTGACCAAAGCACAGGGGTGGGGAGGGTGGCTTTTCTTTAAGTCTGTGACAGTAGCAGAATTGGCTTGTTTACACAATTTCTGCAGGCACCTTTTGACAAATCCAGTTAGAAATTTATAGTTATCGGTGCGTTTCTCTCCAGAATGGCATTCTGTGAGCCAGGCTGAGTAAATCGAGTGTGATCAGCCGATTTTTGACAGAATTTTAGGCGTTTGGCCCTTGATATCTGAGCGAATTTGCTAAAAGGTAGCTACTGGAGTTTTCGCTTGAGCACGGGCGCAGCCCGTGTTCAAGCCATTGTGGCCTCTCAAAATTGAGGGGGCTTGCCGTCAAGGCCTGCTTTGCCAAACAGCCCAGGGACAGTTCTAACTGTGAGTTGTGTGTCAAAAGCACAGGGCTGGGGGGGTTGCTGCTTTGGCACTTTAACTGCAGTTAGAGTTTGTGGCCTTGTTAAGTCAGACTTTACACTGTAGCATGTCTTCATTGGCAATTTTTCCTGGACTAGTCTAGGCTTCAATGATAGTTTGCTTTTGATCACCAATTAGAGTGAACCCACACTGTGGTGTGGGTAGGTGATTGTTGGTTGTCTGACCAAAGCACAGGGGTGGGGAGGGTGGCTTTTCTTTAAGTCTGTGACAGTAGCAGAATTGGCTTGTTTACACAATTTCTGCAGGCACCTTTTGACAAATCCAGTTAGAAATTTATAGTTATCGGTGCGTTTCTCTCCAGAATGGCATTCTGTGAGCCAGGCTGAGTAAATCGAGTGTGATCAGCCGATTTTTGACAGAATTTTAGGCGTTTGGCCCTTGATATCTGAGCGAATTTGCTAAAAGGTAGCTACTGGAGTTTTCGCTTGAGCACGGGCGCAGCCCGTGTTCAAGCCATTGTGGCCTCTCAAAATTGAGGGGGCTTGCCGTCAAGGCCTGCTTTGCCAAACAGCCCAGGGACAGTTCTAACTGTGAGTTGTGTGTCAAAAGCACAGGGCTGGGGGGTTGCTGCTTTGGCACTTTAACTGCAGTTAGAGTTTGTGGCCTTGTTAAGTCAGACTTTACACTGTAGCATGTCTTCATTGGCAATTTTTCCTGGACTAGTCTAGGCTTCAATGATAGTTTGCTTTTGATCACCAATTAGAGTGAACCCACACTGTGGTGTGGGTAGGTGATTGTTGGTTGTCTGACCAAAGCACAGGGGTGGGGAGGGTGGCTTTTCTTTAAGTCTGTGACAGTAGCAGAATTGGCTTGTTTACACAATTTCTGCAGGCACCTTTTGACAAATCCAGTTAGAAATTTATAGTTATCGGTGCGTTTCTCTCCAGAATGGCATTCTGTGAGCCAGGCTGAGTAAATCGAGTGTGATCAGCCGATTTTTGACAGAATTTTAGGCGTTTGGCCCTTGATATCTGAGCGAATTTGCTAAAAGGTAGCTACTGGAGTTTTCGCTTGAGCACGGGCGCAGCCCGTGTTCAAGCCATTGTGGCCTCTCAAAATTGAGGGGGCTTGCCGTCAAGGCCTGCTTTGCCAAACAGCCCAGGGACAGTTCTAACTGTGAGTTGTGTGTCAAAAGCACAGGGCTGGGGGGGTTGCTGCTTTGGCACTTTAACTGCAGTTAGAGTTTGTGGCCTTGTTAAGTCAGACTTTACACTGTAGCATGTCTTCATTGGCAATTTTTCCTGGACTAGTCTAGGCTTCAATGATAGTTTGCTTTTGATCACCAATTAGAGTGAACCCACACTGTGGTGTGGGTAGGTGATTGTTGGTTGTCTGACCAAAGCACAGGGGTGGGGAGGGTGGCTTTTCTTTAAGTCTGTGACAGTAGCAGAATTGGCTTGTTTACACAATTTCTGCAGGCACCTTTTGACAAATCCAGTTAGAAATTTATAGTTATCGGTGCGTTTCTCTCCAGAATGGCATTCTGTGAGCCAGGCTGAGTAAATCGAGTGTGATCAGCCGATTTTTGACAGAATTTTAGGCGTTTGGCCCTTGATATCTGAGCGAATTTGCTAAAAGGTAGCTACTGGAGTTTTCGCTTGAGCACGGGCGCAGCCCGTGTTCAAGCCATTGTGGCCTCTCAAAATTGAGGGGGCTTGCCGTCAAGGCCTGCTTTGCCAAACAGCCCAGGGACAGTTCTAACTGTGAGTTGTGTGTCAAAAGCACAGGGCTGGGGGGTTGCTGCTTTGGCACTTTAACTGCAGTTAGAGTTTGTGGCCTTGTTAAGTCAGACTTTACACTGTAGCATGTCTTCATTGGCAATTTTTCCTGGACTAGTCTAGGCTTCAATGATAGTTTGCTTTTGATCACCAATTAGAGTGAACCCACACTGTGGTGTGGGTAGGTGATTGTTGGTTGTCTGACCAAAGCACAGGGGTGGGGAGGGTGGCTTTTCTTTAAGTCTGTGACAGTAGCAGAATTGGCTTGTTTACACAATTTCTGCAGGCACCTTTTGACAAATCCAGTTAGAAATTTATAGTTATCGGTGCGTTTCTCTCCAGAATGGCATTCTGTGAGCCAGGCTGAGTAAATCGAGTGTGATCAGCCGATTTTTGACAGAATTTTAGGCGTTTGGCCCTTGATATCTGAGCGAATTTGCTAAAAGGTAGCTACTGGAGTTTTCGCTTGAGCACGGGCGCAGCCCGTGTTCAAGCCATTGTGGCCTCTCAAAATTGAGGGGGCTTGCCGTCAAGGCCTGCTTTGCCAAACAGCCCAGGGACAGTTCTAACTGTGAGTTGTGTGTCAAAAGCACAGGGCTGGGGGGGTTGCTGCTTTGGCACTTTAACTGCAGTTAGAGTTTGTGGCCTTGTTAAGTCAGACTTTACACTGTAGCATGTCTTCATTGGCAATTTTTCCTGGACTAGTCTAGGCTTCAATGATAGTTTGCTTTTGATCACCAATTAGAGTGAACCCACACTGTGGTGTGGGTAGGTGATTGTTGGTTGTCTGACCAAAGCACAGGGGTGGGGAGGGTGGCTTTTCTTTAAGTCTGTGACAGTAGCAGAATTGGCTTGTTTACACAATTTCTGCAGGCACCTTTTGACAAATCCAGTTAGAAATTTATAGTTATCGGTGCGTTTCTCTCCAGAATGGCATTCTGTGAGCCAGGCTGAGTAAATCGAGTGTGATCAGCCGATTTTTGACAGAATTTTAGGCGTTTGGCCCTTGATATCTGAGCGAATTTGCTAAAAGGTAGCTACTGGAGTTTTCGCTTGAGCACGGGCGCAGCCCGTGTTCAAGCCATTGTGGCCTCTCAAAATTGAGGGGGCTTGCCGTCAAGGCCTGCTTTGCCAAACAGCCCAGGGACAGTTCTAACTGTGAGTTGTGTGTCAAAAGCACAGGGCTGGGGGGTTGCTGCTTTGGCACTTTAACTGCAGTTAGAGTTTGTGGCCTTGTTAAGTCAGACTTTACACTGTAGCATGTCTTCATTGGCAATTTTTCCTGGACTAGTCTAGGCTTCAATGATAGTTTGCTTTTGATCACCAATTAGAGTGAACCCACACTGTGGTGTGGGTAGGTGATTGTTGGTTGTCTGACCAAAGCACAGGGGTGGGGAGGGTGGCTTTTCTTTAAGTCTGTGACAGTAGCAGAATTGGCTTGTTTACACAATTTCTGCAGGCACCTTTTGACAAATCCAGTTAGAAATTTATAGTTATCGGTGCGTTTCTCTCCAGAATGGCATTCTGTGAGCCAGGCTGAGTAAATCGAGTGTGATCAGCCGATTTTTGACAGAATTTTAGGCGTTTGGCCCTTGATATCTGAGCGAATTTGCTAAAAGGTAGCTACTGGAGTTTTCGCTTGAGCACGGGCGCAGCCCGTGTTCAAGCCATTGTGGCCTCTCAAAATTGAGGGGGCTTGCCGTCAAGGCCTGCTTTGCCAAACAGCCCAGGGACAGTTCTAACTGTGAGTTGTGTGTCAAAAGCACAGGGCTGGGGGGGTTGCTGCTTTGGCACTTTAACTGCAGTTAGAGTTTGTGGCCTTGTTAAGTCAGACTTTACACTGTAGCATGTCTTCATTGGCAATTTTTCCTGGACTAGTCTAGGCTTCAATGATAGTTTGCTTTTGATCACCAATTAGAGTGAACCCACACTGTGGTGTGGGTAGGTGATTGTTGGTTGTCTGACCAAAGCACAGGGGTGGGGAGGGTGGCTTTTCTTTAAGTCTGTGACAGTAGCAGAATTGGCTTGTTTACACAATTTCTGCAGGCACCTTTTGACAAATCCAGTTAGAAATTTATAGTTATCGGTGCGTTTCTCTCCAGAATGGCATTCTGTGAGCCAGGCTGAGTAAATCGAGTGTGATCAGCCGATTTTTGACAGAATTTTAGGCGTTTGGCCCTTGATATCTGAGCGAATTTGCTAAAAGGTAGCTACTGGAGTTTTCGCTTGAGCACGGGCGCAGCCCGTGTTCAAGCCATTGTGGCCTCTCAAAATTGAGGGGGCTTGCCGTCAAGGCCTGCTTTGCCAAACAGCCCAGGGACAGTTCTAACTGTGAGTTGTGTGTCAAAAGCACAGGGCTGGGGGGGTTGCTGCTTTGGCACTTTAACTGCAGTTAGAGTTTGTGGCCTTGTTAAGTCAGACTTTACACTGTAGCATGTCTTCATTGGCAATTTTTCCTGGACTAGTCTAGGCTTCAATGATAGTTTGCTTTTGATCACCAATTAGAGTGAACCCACACTGTGGTGTGGGTAGGTGATTGTTGGTTGTCTGACCAAAGCACAGGGGTGGGGAGGGTGGCTTTTCTTTAAGTCTGTGACAGTAGCAGAATTGGCTTGTTTACACAATTTCTGCAGGCACCTTTTGACAAATCCAGTTAGAAATTTATAGTTATCGGTGCGTTTCTCTCCAGAATGGCATTCTGTGAGCCAGGCTGAGTAAATCGAGTGTGATCAGCCGATTTTTGACAGAATTTTAGGCGTTTGGCCCTTGATATCTGAGCGAATTTGCTAAAAGGTAGCTACTGGAGTTTTCGCTTGAGCACGGGCGCAGCCCGTGTTCAAGCCATTGTGGCCTCTCAAAATTGAGGGGGCTTGCCGTCAAGGCCTGCTTTGCCAAACAGCCCAGGGACAGTTCTAACTGTGAGTTGTGTGTCAAAAGCACAGGGCTGGGGGGTTGCTGCTTTGGCACTTTAACTGCAGTTAGAGTTTGTGGCCTTGTTAAGTCAGACTTTACACTGTAGCATGTCTTCATTGGCAATTTTTCCTGGACTAGTCTAGGCTTCAATGATAGTTTGCTTTTGATCACCAATTAGAGTGAACCCACACTGTGGTGTGGGTAGGTGATTGTTGGTTGTCTGACCAAAGCACAGGGGTGGGGAGGGTGGCTTTTCTTTAAGTCTGTGACAGTAGCAGAATTGGCTTGTTTACACAATTTCTGCAGGCACCTTTTGACAAATCCAGTTAGAAATTTATAGTTATCGGTGCGTTTCTCTCCAGAATGGCATTCTGTGAGCCAGGCTGAGTAAATCGAGTGTGATCAGCCGATTTTTGACAGAATTTTAGGCGTTTGGCCCTTGATATCTGAGCGAATTTGCTAAAAGGTAGCTACTGGAGTTTTCGCTTGAGCACGGGCGCAGCCCGTGTTCAAGCCATTGTGGCCTCTCAAAATTGAGGGGGCTTGCCGTCAAGGCCTGCTTTGCCAAACAGCCCAGGGACAGTTCTAACTGTGAGTTGTGTGTCAAAAGCACAGGGCTGGGGGGGTTGCTGCTTTGGCACTTTAACTGCAGTTAGAGTTTGTGGCCTTGTTAAGTCAGACTTTACACTGTAGCATGTCTTCATTGGCAATTTTTCCTGGACTAGTCTAGGCTTCAATGATAGTTTGCTTTTGATCACCAATTAGAGTGAACCCACACTGTGGTGTGGGTAGGTGATTGTTGGTTGTCTGACCAAAGCAAAGGGTGGAGAGGGTGGCTTTTCTTTAAGTCTGTGACAGTAGCAGAATTGGCTTGTTTACACAATTTCTGCAGGCACCTTTTGACAAATCCAGTTAGAAATTTATAGTTATCGGTGCGTTTCTCTCCAGAATGGCATTCTGTGAGCCAGGCTGAGTAAATCGAGTGTGATCAGCCGATTTTTGACAGAATTTTAGGCGTTTGGCCCTTGATATCTGAGCGAATTTGCTAAAAGGTAGCTACTGGAGTTTTCGCTTGAGCACGGGCGCAGCCCGTGTTCAAGCCATTGTGGCCTCTCAAAATTGAGGGGGCTTGCCGTCAAGGCCTGCTTTGCCAAACAGCCCAGGGACAGTTCTAACTGTGAGTTGTGTGTCAAAAGCACAGGGCTGGGGGGGTTGCTGCTTTGGCACTTTAACTGCAGTTAGAGTTTGTGGCCTTGTTAAGTCAGACTTTACACTGTAGCATGTCTTCATTGGCAATTTTTCCTGGACTAGTCTAGGCTTCAATGATAGTTTGCTTTTGATCACCAATTAGAGTGAACCCACACTGTGGTGTGGGTAGGTGATTGTTGGTTGTCTGACCAAAGCACAGGGGTGGGGAGGGTGGCTTTTCTTTAAGTCTGTGACAGTAGCAGAATTGGCTTGTTTACACAATTTCTGCAGGCACCTTTTGACAAATCCAGTTAGAAATTTATAGTTATCGGTGCGTTTCTCTCCAGAATGGCATTCTGTGAGCCAGGCTGAGTAAATCGAGTGTGATCAGCCGATTTTTGACAGAATTTTAGGCGTTTGGCCCTTGATATCTGAGCGAATTTGCTAAAAGGTAGCTACTGGAGTTTTCGCTTGAGCACGGGCGCAGCCCGTGTTCAAGCCATTGTGGCCTCTCAAAATTGAGGGGGCTTGCCGTCAAGGCCTGCTTTGCCAAACAGCCCAGGGACAGTTCTAACTGTGAGTTGTGTGTCAAAAGCACAGGGCTGGGGGGTTGCTGCTTTGGCACTTTAACTGCAGTTAGAGTTTGTGGCCTTGTTAAGTCAGACTTTACACTGTAGCATGTCTTCATTGGCAATTTTTCCTGGACTAGTCTAGGCTTCAATGATAGTTTGCTTTTGATCACCAATTAGAGTGAACCCACACTGTGGTGTGGGTAGGTGATTGTTGGTTGTCTGACCAAAGCACAGGGGTGGGGAGGGTGGCTTTTCTTTAAGTCTGTGACAGTAGCAGAATTGGCTTGTTTACACAATTTCTGCAGGCACCTTTTGACAAATCCAGTTAGAAATTTATAGTTATCGGTGCGTTTCTCTCCAGAATGGCATTCTGTGAGCCAGGCTGAGTAAATCGAGTGTGATCAGCCGATTTTTGACAGAATTTTAGGCGTTTGGCCCTTGATATCTGAGCGAATTTGCTAAAAGGTAGCTACTGGAGTTTTCGCTTGAGCACGGGCGCAGCCCGTGTTCAAGCCATTGTGGCCTCTCAAAATTGAGGGGGCTTGCCGTCAAGGCCTGCTTTGCCAAACAGCCCAGGGACAGTTCTAACTGTGAGTTGTGTGTCAAAAGCACAGGGCTGGGGGGTTGCTGCTTTGGCACTTTAACTGCAGTTAGAGTTTGTGGCCTTGTTAAGTCAGACTTTACACTGTAGCATGTCTTCATTGGCAATTTTTCCTGGACTAGTCTAGGCTTCAATGATAGTTTGCTTTTGATCACCAATTAGAGTGAACCCACACTGTGGTGTGGGTAGGTGATTGTTGGTTGTCTGACCAAAGCACAGGGGTGGGGAGGGTGGCTTTTCTTTAAGTCTGTGACAGTAGCAGAATTGGCTTGTTTACACAATTTCTGCAGGCACCTTTTGACAAATCCAGTTAGAAATTTATAGTTATCGGTGCGTTTCTCTCCAGAATGGCATTCTGTGAGCCAGGCTGAGTAAATCGAGTGTGATCAGCCGATTTTTGACAGAATTTTAGGCGTTTGGCCCTTGATATCTGAGCGAATTTGCTAAAAGGTAGCTACTGGAGTTTTCGCTTGAGCACGGGCGCAGCCCGTGTTCAAGCCATTGTGGCCTCTCAAAATTGAGGGGGCTTGCCGTCAAGGCCTGCTTTGCCAAACAGCCCAGGGACAGTTCTAACTGTGAGTTGTGTGTCAAAAGCACAGGGCTGGGGGGTTGCTGCTTTGGCACTTTAACTGCAGTTAGAGTTTGTGGCCTTGTTAAGTCAGACTTTACACTGTAGCATGTCTTCATTGGCAATTTTTCCTGGACTAGTCTAGGCTTCAATGATAGTTTGCTTTTGATCACCAATTAGAGTGAACCCACACTGTGGTGTGGGTAGGTGATTGTTGGTTGTCTGACCAAAGCACAGGGGTGGGGAGGGTGGCTTTTCTTTAAGTCTGTGACAGTAGCAGAATTGGCTTGTTTACACAATTTCTGCAGGCACCTTTTGACAAATCCAGTTAGAAATTTATAGTTATCGGTGCGTTTCTCTCCAGAATGGCATTCTGTGAGCCAGGCTGAGTAAATCGAGTGTGATCAGCCGATTTTTGACAGAATTTTAGGCGTTTGGCCCTTGATATCTGAGCGAATTTGCTAAAAGGTAGCTACTGGAGTTTTCGCTTGAGCACGGGCGCAGCCCGTGTTCAAGCCATTGTGGCCTCTCAAAATTGAGGGGGCTTGCCGTCAAGGCCTGCTTTGCCAAACAGCCCAGGGACAGTTCTAACTGTGAGTTGTGTGTCAAAAGCACAGGGCTGGGGGGTTGCTGCTTTGGCACTTTAACTGCAGTTAGAGTTTGTGGCCTTGTTAAGTCAGACTTTACACTGTAGCATGTCTTCATTGGCAATTTTTCCTGGACTAGTCTAGGCTTCAATGATAGTTTGCTTTTGATCACCAATTAGAGTGAACCCACACTGTGGTGTGGGTAGGTGATTGTTGGTTGTCTGACCAAAGCACAGGGGTGGGGAGGGTGGCTTTTCTTTAAGTCTGTGACAGTAGCAGAATTGGCTTGTTTACACAATTTCTGCAGGCACCTTTTGACAAATCCAGTTAGAAATTTATAGTTATCGGTGCGTTTCTCTCCAGAA
>NW_027179891.1:0-94393 GCF_036669925.1 Montipora capricornis | reverse complement strand
CCCGCGTCAGGTAAGTATGCCTTTTCCGCCTCTCCGGGACCGCAAAACGCAACTTGTCTGCGCATACCATTTGGGTAATGGAGTGCCACGATGCCATCCATCGGCCTGTCGTGTCGTGCTGTCCCTAGGTCACGATCGCTGCTATGCTACCTAGAAAAGAGAAGATAATGTGAAGGTTGGATTTGCTTGGTCACCTTTTTCTGCTTTCACCCGGGATTACGTGTTCTTCCCCCAGAGGGAAGTGGGCCCTCACGCTCGGAGGTAGGTGCTATTCCGGGAGGCAACCCGTGGCCGGGAACGAGGCAAGCCGCTTTTCCACGGCCCAGCTTGCCAAAATCCGCTTAATATAGGAGCTGCTCCGTGAGCAGCGTAGCAGATATTAAGCTGATAAGAACAGATACGACACTTGAGCTTAGCTCAAAGGCCGAGAAGCGATGCCCGTAAATGCTCACGGCGGACAAGGTGTCTCCCAGTCTCATGGCCACGAGAGCTATGGTGGTTCCGATTACAATCCGTGCCAAGGAAGGAATGCCCCAAAGCCAACCTGAAAGCGAGGCGCACAACAAACGATAGTGCTCTTGTACAGTGGGCAGCAGCACCAGCCATTGCATGGCACTTGCGTTGACGGCAAGAGGACAAATGCACATTGTGCTTGCGCTGACCTCGTTTTCATTTTCCCTTATAACAAAGTTAATTTTCACGGCAAATTAATTGTCTACGACCATACCACAGGGAAAAACACCGGTTCTCGTCCGATCACCGAAGTTAAGACCTGTCGGGCGGGGTTAGTACTTGGATGGGAGACCGCATGGGAATATCCCGTGTTGTAGGCTTGCAGTTTTCATGCTGTACACTTGATTATCTTAAACATTCTAAGTTTCTTTTAATGAAATAACATTCCAAACCAGGTTTTTTGAACACAACATGCCAACGATATGTCAAAGAGAAGACATACAACAAAACAAAATAGTTCACACGAGAAAGTGGAACTTGTATTCCCAAGGGAGCGCGTGCGCGCGAGATCTTATCAATCCAACGTTTATGACATGAAACGTATCTTTTCGTGTGAGCAAAGAACAGGATACGACAAGTAAAAAATGCATGCACTGTTATGCATTAGATGGAAGTTAACCTAGCCCGGATGATATGTATACAACGAAGGCTACAACACTACAACATTGATCTTGCGAAAACGTGACTTACGTGACGTAGCGCACTTCAAAGTCTTACTGTTCCCTGCTCAACACGGACAGTACTTATTCAAAGGAGGCCGATAAGACACTATGACCATGAAAGATTTACTTTTTATGATAACAATCCAATTAACTGATAACATAGAGAAACCACAAAGTGTTGGCCACAGAAATGTAACGCCAACTGATCTGGCGGGTCCTCAGTTACTCAATGCAAAACGGGCTCTCCAGAACGCAACATAACACAACGCAAAATAAATCTATCGCGATGGAGCAGTACAAACACACATCCACTTACGTTTTCGAAACGATGCACGAGGATAAGAGCTCGACCCGCTGGCATTTTCTTGTCACTCGTCTATCGATGGAAATCGATGCGGCTGAAATAAACACGTCGTCTCCCTCTCTGTACGGCCAAGAATGAGAGAAATGAAATCACAGTTTTTCAGTGCACCAAGTACGGAACATTCACCTACAATTTCAGCAGTGGACTTCACAAATACAACTCACCTTCCTTAGTCCTTACACCGCCACCGCATCTCCTTCCCTGCCCTGCCTGAAACGTTACCAACAAACCTTCCCATTAGCCAACTTTGCCACCGGGGTTTGGTGCGGGGACTAGCGCGAACGCAGGTCCCCACTACCAGAAATTATACGCTCGAGTTACCCACATTTGGGGTAATCGCAAGGGTCAACCAACTCGAAGTGCAATGAAAGAGCCTCACCTTGAGAGGACTGCCTCCCTGATCACAGTGCCTCCGCGTAAGGTAAGTATGCCTTTTAAGCCTCTCCGGGACCGCAAAACGCAACTTGTCTGCGCATACCATGTGGTAATGGAGGTCACGTGCTCCTCGTCCGGTCGTGTCGTGCTGTCCACTCGCTGCTCTGCTACCTAGGAAATGGAAGAGAATGTGGGGGTTGGTTGCTTGGTCACTTTTTCTGCTTTCACTTGATTATTTCTTCCCCAGAGGGAAGTGGGCCACGCTCGGAGGTAGTGCTATACCGAGGCAACCGTGGCCGGGACGAGGCAAGCCTCTTTTCCACGGCCCAGTTCCAAAAATCAGTTTAATATATGAGCTGCTCGATGAGCAGCGGTATCAGATATTAAGCTGATAAGAACAGATACTACACTTGATCTTAGCCAAAGGCCGAGAAGCGATGCCCGTAAATGCTCACGGCGGACAAGGTGCTCCCAGTCTCATGGCCACGAGATATGGTGGTCCGATTACAATCCGTGCCAAGGAAGGAATGCCCAAAGCCAACCTGAAAGCGAGGCGCACACAACGATCGCCTTGTACAGTGGGCAGCAGCACCAGCATTGCATGGCACTTGCGTTGACGGCAAGAGGACAAATGCACATTGTGCTTGCTCTGACCTCGTTTTCATTTTCCCTTATAACAAAGTTAATTTTCACGGCAAATTACTTGTCTACGACCATACCACAGGGAAAACACCGGTTCTCGTCCGATCACCGAAGTTAAGCCCTGTCGGCGGGGGTTAGTACTTGGAGGGAGACCGCCTGGGAATACCCCGTGTTGTAGGCTTCCCTTTTCCTTCTGTACACTTGATTATCTCAAAAAATCTCAGTTTCTTCAATGAAAGAACATTCCAAACCAGGTTTTTTGAACACAACATGCCAACGATATGTCAAAGATGAGACATACGACAAAAACAAAATAGTTCACACGAGAAAGTGGAACTTGTATTCCCAAGGGAGCGCGTGCGCGCGAGATCTTATCAATCCAACGTTATGACATGAAACGTATCTTTTCGTGTGAGCAAAGAACAGGATACGACAAGTAAAAAATGCATGCAC
Source organism: Montipora capricornis (assembly GCF_036669925.1). Taxonomy (NCBI): domain Eukaryota; kingdom Metazoa; phylum Cnidaria; class Anthozoa; order Scleractinia; family Acroporidae; genus Montipora; species Montipora capricornis. The sequence continues at coordinate 91,384 of NW_027179891.1, read as the reverse complement.
TGTTATGCATTAGATGGAAGTTAACCTAGCCCGGATGATATGTATACAACGAAGGCTACAACACTACAACATTGATCTTGCGAAAACGTGACTTACGTGACGTAGCGCACTTCAAAGTCTTACTGTTCCCTGCTCAACACGGACAGTACGTATTCAAAGGGCCGATAAGACACTATCCTGACCATGAAAGATTTACTTTTTATGATAACAATCCAATTAACTGATAACATAGAGAAACCACAAAGTGTTGGCCACAGAAATGTAACGCCAACTGATCTGGCGGGTCCTCAGTTACTCAATGCAAAACGGGCTCTCCAGAACGCAACATAACACAACGCAAAAGAAATCTATCGCGATGGAGCAGTACAAACACACATCCACTTACGTTTTCGAAACGATGCACGAGGATAAGAGCTCGACCCGCTGGCATTTTCTTGTCTCACTCGTCTATCGATGGAAATCGATGCGGCTGAAATAAACACGTCGTCTCCCTCTCTGTACGGCCAAGAATGAGAGAAATGAAATCACAGTTTTTCAGTGCACCAAGTACGGAACATTCACCTACAATTTCAGCAGTGGACTTCACAAATACAACTCACCTTCCTTAGTCCTTACACCGCCACCGCATCTCCTTCCCTGCCCTGCCTGAAACGTTACCAACAAACCTTCCCATTAGCCAACTTTGCCACCGGGGGTGGGTGCGGGGACTAGCGCGAACGCAGGTCCCCACTACCAGAAATTATACGCTCGAGTTACCCACATTTGGTTAATCGCAAGGGTCAAACCAATCGAAGTGCAATGAAAGAGCCTCACCTTGAGAGGACTGCCTCCCTGATCACAGTGCCTCCCGCGTCAGGTAAGTATGCCTTTTCAGCCTCTCCGGGACCGCAAAACGCAACTTGTCTGCGCATACCATGTGGTAATGGAGGTCACGTGCTCCTCGTCCTGTCGTGTCGTGCTGTCCACTCGCTGCTATGCTACCTAGAAAAGAGAAGAGAATGTGAAGGTTGGTTGCTTGGTCACTTTTTCTGCTTTCACTTGATTATTTCTTCCCCAGAGGGAAGTGGGCCACGCTCGGAGGTAGTGCTATACCGAGGCAACCCGTGGCCGGGACGAGGCAAGCCTCTTTTCCACGGCCCAGTTCCAAAAATCAGTTTAATATATGAGCTGCTCGATGAGCAGCGTATCAGATATTAAGCTGATAAGAACAGATACTACACTTGATCTTAGCCAAAAGGCCGAGAAGCGATGCCCGTAAATGCTCACGGCGGACAAGGTGCTCCCAGTCTCATGGCCACGAGATATGGTGGTCCGATTACAATCCGTGCCAAGGAAGGAATGCCCAAAGCCAACCTGAAAGCGAGGCGCACACAACGATCGCTCTTGTACAGTGGGCAGCAGCACCAGCATTGCATGGCACTTGCGTTGACGGCAAGAGGACAAATGCACATTGTGCTTGCTCTGACCTCGTTTTCATTTTCCCTTATAAACAAAGTTAATTTTCACGGCAAATTACTTGTCTACGACCATACCACAGGGAAAACACCGGTTCTCGTCCGATCACCGAAGTTAAGCCCTGTCGGGCGGGGTTAGTACTTGGATGGGAGACCGCCTGGGAATACCCCGTGTTGTAGGCTTCCCTTTTTCCTTCTGTACACTTGATTATCTCAAAAAATCTCAGTTTCTTTCAATGAAAGAACATTCCAAACCAGGTTTTTTGAACACAACATGCCAACGATATGTCAAAGATGAGACATACGACAAAAACAAAATAGTTCACACGAGAAAGTGGAACTTGTATTCCCAAGGGAGCGCGTGCGCGCGAGATCTTATCAATCCAACGTTTATGACATGAAACGTATCTTTTCGTGTGAGCAAAGAACAGGATACGACAAGTAAAAAATGCATGCACTGTTATGCATTAGATGGAAGTTAACCTAGCCCGGATGATATGTATACAACGAAGGCTACAACACTACAACATTGATCTTGCGAAAACGTGACTTACGTGACGTAGCGCACTTCAAAGTCTTACTGTTCCCTGCTCAACACGGACAGTACGTATTCAAAGGGCCGATAAGACACTATCCTGACCATGAAAGATTTACTTTTTATGATAACAATCCAATTAACTGATAACATAGAGAACACACAAAGTGTTGGCCACCGAAATGTAACGCCAACTGATCTGGCGGGTCCTCAGTTACTCAATGCAAAACGGGCTCTCCAGAACGCAACATAACACAACGCAAAAAGAAATCTATCGCGATGAGCAGTACAAACACACATCCACTTACGTTTTCGAAACGATGCACGAGGATAAGAGCTCGACCCGCTGGCATTTTCTTGTCTCACTCGTCTATCGATGGAAATCGATGCGGCTGAAATAAACACGTCGTCTCCCTCTCTGTACGGCCAAGAATGAGAGAAATGAAATCACAGTTTTTCAGTGCACCAAGTACGGAACATTCACCTACAATTTCAGCAGTGGACTTCACAAATACAACTCACCTTCCTTAGTCCTTACACCGCCACCGCATCTCCTTCCCTGCCCTGCCTGAAACGTTACCAACAAACCTTCCATTAGCCAACTTTGCCACCGGGGTTTGGTGCGGGGACTAGCGCGAACGCAGGTCCCCACTACCAGAAATTATACGCTCGAGTTACCCACATTTGGGGTAATCGCAAGGGTCAACCCAATCGAAGTGCAATGAAAGAGCCTCACCTTGAGAGGACTGCCTCCCTGATCACAGTGCCTCCCGCGTCAGGTAAGTATGCCTTTCAGCCTCTCCGGGACCGCAAAACGCAACTTGTCTGCGCATACCATGTGGTAATGGAGGTCACGTGCTCCTCGTCCTGTCGTGTCGTGCTGTCCACTCGCTGCTATGCTACCTAGAAAAGAGAAGAGAATGTGAAGGTTGGTTGCTTGGTCACTTTTTCTGCTTTCACTTGATTATTTCTTCCCCAGAGGGAAGTGGGCCACCGCTCGGAGGTAGTGCTATACCGAGGCAACCCGTGGCCGGGACGAGGCAAGCCTCTTTTCCACGGCCCAGTTCCAAAAATCAGTTTAATATATGAGCTGCTCGATGAGCAGCGTATCAGATATTAAGCTGATAAGAACAGATTTTTTTTTTTTTTCAAAAGAGCGTTTATTCACAAATAAAAATGGAGCAATTACATATTCAGGAATACAAAAAAGTCTACAGAGTTACAAAGCCGGAGTAAGCAGCTAGCCGTAAGGGCCAGGGGCCCTAACGATAAAGTCCATGAACTGCGCAAGTTCCTTAAAGAGAGCCCCGGATTACAGGCACCGCAAACAGCGCGCGGACAAAGCAAAACGAGAATTAAATGTACGCCTAAATAGTAACGCTAGGAAGACCATTCCTCTACGTGCAAAAGCCTGGGAGAGACCACAAGAGAAAAGCGACTGTCTGAAAGGCGAAAGTGATCGAGCTTAATTCGACTACGGAGATCGCCAGAAACAAAACGGATAATAGCCCGATGATCTTCTTTACCGTTATAAAAGGTGGCCTTATTGCGAAAAGAGCCAAACACCGTAGAGAATGGTCTTGATAATGTGGCGCGCAATGTCGAGCCCTCTTTGTAACGAGAGGGGGCCAAATAAAAAAGAACACGAAAGGGACATTTAAGGTAAGCCGAAAGCCTAGCACACGATCTAAAGTTGGGGAAAAACGGGACCAAACCCGCTTAACCCGAGGGCAATGCAAAAAACAATGATCGATAGTCTCTCGTCTAGGGCAAGAAGCACAGAAAGCCGAGTTAATATATCCCCAATTAGCAAGGGAATCGCGAACCTTAACACCGCGGAGAGCGATTAGCCACAAGAGATCATTTTTAGGATTTTCGGTAAGAGAATCTCGAACGAGAGACCAATGATCATTGAGTGAAAAAGAAGAGCCACAAACCTGGGTCCAAACTCTATGCAAGATAGGGGAGGAGGAATTCGAGGAAAGTAGTTTCAAATATAAACGCTTAGAAGTTAAGTCGCAACTGCCAACGGATAAAAGAGTTTCAAGACAGCGGGCGTAAAAGGAGACGGAAAAGCAGGCAGAAGGGGCAAAATTATCGCGCAAACAATTCCACTGGGGGCGAAGAGAAGACAAACGTCTACCAACAAAATATTTACAAAGATAAAAACTAGAATCGTGAGGCGAGTCCAAAGTAAAAGCCATCCCCGCTAACTGCAAGGCAAGGCACTTAACACTAAAATTAATAATACCTATACCCCCTTGCGCAGCGCTTAAATATAAAGTATTACGAGCAACCGTCTCAATTTTACAACCCCAAAGAAAAGGCCAGATGAAACTATTGATACGGGAAAGGACCCAGGCAGGGGGAAGCAAAACCCTAGCTAGATACATCAGCTTGCTTAACCCTAAGGTGTTAATAAGGAGAGCCTTGCCTAGGAAGGACAGAGAACGAGATCTCCAAAGATTGAGGGACTTCTCTAGTTTGTTTAGCTTAGGTTGCCAATTATCATTCTCAACAGGGATAGTACCAAAAAAGACCCCAAGAATTTTCATTTTCTTGACCCAAGTAAGTCCAAGGGGTTCGTCAGTCCGAGAACGCCAAGCACCGAGCCACATGGCCTCCGTTTTCGACTTATTTAGCTTAGCTCCAGAACCACGTTCATAAAACACTAACACAATCAAAAAGCTTATTTAGAGAGAAAAGGTCTTTCAAAACAGCAGTAGTGTCATCAGCATAAAGGCGAACTTTCGCCTGCATCCCCTTGCACCAGGAAGTAAAAACCCCTCAATCTCAGGAGATCTACGGATCAGATTAGCAAGAACTTCTACACATAAAACATAAAGTAGAGGAGAGAGAGGATCCCCCTGACGGACACCCCGTTCAAGGGGATACTCTCAGTAAGCCAATCATTGAGGATGATACGCATGCAAGCACCATTATAAAAGGTACTAATCCAACGACAAAAATCAGAACCAAAACCGTAAACATTAAGCAGCTCTAGAAGGAAGACGCGATCGACTCGGTCGAAGGCCTTTTCTTGATCTAAACTAATCAAAATAGCAGACTCATTTGTTTGCTCAATGTGGCTAAGAACATCGCGCAACAACGTCACATTAGAGAAGATTGAACGACCCGGAACAGAACAAGATTGATCAGGAGAAACTATGTGATGCATAACCGAAGAAAGACGAGTTGTGATGGCTTTAGAGATAATCTTATAATCCACATTGAGCAAAGAAATGGGCCTCCAGTTTTTCAAATTCTTAATATCCCCACGCTTCTTATAAATAAGGCGAGTAACGCTTCCCTTCATAGAATCCGAAAGTTCAGAGTCGTGAAAACATTGGTTTGCGACTGATAGTAAAAGGGGGCCCAGAATGTCCCAAAAACGCAAGTAAAATTCGACAGACAAACCATCAGAACCAGGTGACCTTCCTAGGCTAAGGCTCCTTAATGAAATAGTCAATTCATCTAAAGTTAAAAGTCCCTCGCATGAGTCGCGCAGAGGAGGAGAAAGCGAAGAAAGAATAGAATCAAAACAGGATTGTTTACACACAGGATCAATAACCTCTTGCGAGAAAAGATTTGAATAAAAGCGCACGTGCGCACGTTCAACCTCCTCCCGAGTGAAAACTTCAATGTCATTATCATTCAAAATAGAAGAAACGTTATTACGGTCTAAGCGCTCACGTTCTAACTTGAAGAAGAAGCGTGAAGGTTTCTCGCCCTCCTCAAGCCACTGGACGCGAGAACGGATTTTAGAGCCTTCCAAAACACGCAAGGTAAGAGCATTCAGTTCAGATTCAAGCCGAGAAATTTCAGGGGCGACCGAAAGGTCGCCACAGACGAGACGGCGCTTGAGACCAATTATTGCATTAGTTATAAGGACGCGCTCATGCGAGAGACTTCTACGTTTATTCTTAGCAAAGGAAATAATTTCCGAGCGAATAGAGTCCTTAAAAAGTCCCACCAACATTTGACTGACGGAAAATAGTCAACGCAATCGGAGAGCTCGCGAATCTTAGCATCAAAGGAAAGACAAAAATCGCTATCATTCAAAAGGGAGGAATTAAATTTCCATAAGCCCGGACCACGCATATAATTAGACTCCAATTTTAAAGAAAGATTAACAAAATCATGATCAGAAAAGGCGCAAGGAGAAATGTCACAGGACTGAACTAAGGGGAATAAATTTCGGGAAACAAAAAATTTGTCAAGGCGCGAGCCGATGGACAAAGTCGAATTAAACCAAGAGCACGCTCGGACACGGGGATGCACTTTGCGCCAAGCATCTTCAAGGTAAAGTGAACGACGAAAGTCAGAGAGATATTTTGCAATGGAGACATTGCCACCGAATTTATCTAAATCAGATTCATAACAATTGAAATCACCGGCAATAATGGTAAAATCAGCAGGAAGGCAGAAAGCATGCAGATTCTCGAAAAACACTTTTCGGTCAGTCAAAAGGGTGGGCGCATAAATATTAATAATATTAAACTTACGATTATTATACTCAACGAGTAAACTAAGGACACGTCCATCATGATCTCTACGCCAAGATAAAACTTGACCATCAAAACGATCGGAAATCAAAATAATAACACCAGCCTGTTTACCAACAGCAGGGGACCAAAAAGATGGCCCACTCCAGTCAGCAACCAGGGAATTAAAGGCAACAGGATCAGATATTAAAGTCTCCTGAATGCAGATAATACCGAAAACCGAAACGAACATAATCAAGCAAAGCTTTCCGAGTAGCCTGATTAGAACCACGTGAATTAATTGAAATTAAATTAAACATAGAGGTCATGATGGACGGCTTTTTTTCGTAGGCACACGCGAAGGATTCGTTGACTTACGAACAGGCACAATGGTTGGAGTGACATTAGCAGGTGTCCGGCTGGATCCTCTCTTGACAGCTCGTCCCAACGTACGAGTTGGGAAAAGGTCAGGCGCAGGGGTATAATCATCTGAGTCAGAATCATCAGATACGACGAGAGGATGATCACCAGGGTCAGAAAGCAGCGGGCGAGAGGTCTGTAAGGGCGAATCAGCATCAGGATCAAGGTCAGGATCAGCATCATCAGAAGCAACGTCAACGTCAAGATCAGGAACAGCATCAGGAACAGGGTCAGCGACAGGGGCAGGAACATTATCAGGATCGGAGTTGTCATCAGGGTAATCAGGAAGGGAGTCAGGCGGAGGATCGGCAACATCCATAGCATAGGCTACTTCGGCATCGGAGGCAGCTTCTACCAAGGCTGGATTAGAGGGCGCATAGGAAGCCAAAATACTCTGGGACTGAGAAAGGTCAGAAGAAAGAGGAGGGAAGATTGTATCTGCGAAGGGCCGAGTGCTCAGAAGAGGCTGCAAAGAGGAAGACTGCGACGAGGAAGACTGCGACGAGGATTGGGAAGAGCAGGATGAAGATAGTTGGCTAGGAGGCTGCGAAGGTCGATTAGAGGGCTGAACAGCAGGTTGAAGATCAGGAGACGGCTGGGGAGGAGGGTCGTCTGGCTTGTCAGCATCTCGGTAAGATCGAGGACGGCGATGCCACGAGTGTTGACAATCGATAGCCCTATGGCCTTGGTCACGACACACACAGCAGAAATCCTTCTCAGGGCATTCCTTAAACATATGACCAATACGCTCGCAATTGTAGCAGAAGGTATTAGGGCAATCCTTAGCCATGTGATCGGGAAGGTTGCACTTTCGACAAGTAGGCGTCTGATTGTCGTGACGGACACGGACCAGAACCCGGCCAAAACGAAGAAAGGAAGGGATAGATTTGGACAGGACCATACCAAAGACCCGAGTTCCATTGTCCAACGTAGGGTAGTTCTGGTGTTTACTACGTCGAGTAAACTTCACAGTACCATAGGGAGCAAGACGCATATGAAGCGCAGAATCAGGAAGTTCATAAGGAGCACCAAAAACAGCAACATAGACGATACGGGGGTTACCAGAAGATGTAGGGGCACCAGAGCGGAGGAAACGAGGCACCAACGATGAAGCCCGAAGAAAGGTGTTACGATAATCTTCTTTGGTAAAGGTGACACACACTTGCTGCGGGGAAACCCACTGGACGCAGCGAACAGCAGCAGAAGGAATCTGGCAGGTCTCTAGGTCGGCAAAAAGATCCTTTAAAGCAAAGTCGCCATCAGGTTTCGGAAAAAAGGCAGAACACGGTCTCTCTGGCAAGCGGTTATAAACAGAAAAATTCTCTCTCTCAAAGGTAGACGGAACAAAGCGGCTGCGAACAGGAGCATTATTGACGAGCGGAACAGGGTCACCAGACCCGGCAGTGACACCGGCATATGAAATAGCAGTATTCGATGAGGTAGCAGCAATATCAGAAGAAGGATTCACAGCAACATTCTCAGAAACATCATCCATAGGGGCGTCGCCCCAATTAACACGTGTATCAGTATCAGCATCCATGGAATCGCAAGAGCAAGGATACCACAAGGAACGCAAAACCTACTACCAAAATGGTAGGGCTTCGCCCTGGGAGAACCCACAAAACATCGGCCAAAAAGACTTAGCCAAAAGGCCGAGAAGCGATGCCCGTAAATGCTCACGGCGGACAAGGTGCTCCCAGTCTCATGGCCACGAGATATGGTGGTCCGATTACAATCCGTGCCAAGGAAGGAATGCCCAAAGCCAACCTGAAAGCGAGGCGCACACAACGATCGCTCTTGTACAGTGGGCAGCAGCACCAGCATTGCATGGCACTTGCGTTGACGGCAAGAGGACAAATGCACATTGTGCTTGCTCTGACCTCGTTTTCATTTTCCCTTATAACAAAGTTAATTTTCACGGCAAATTACTTGTCTACGACCATACCACAGGGAAAACACCGGTTCTCGTCCGATCACCGAAGTTAAGCCCTGTCGGGCGGGGTTAGTACTTGGATGGGAGACCGCCTGGGAATACCCCGTGTTGTAGGCTTCCCTTTTTCCTTCTGTACACTTGATTATCTCAAAAAATCTCAGTTTCTTTCAATGAAAGAACATTCCAAACCAGGTTTTTTGAACACAACATGCCAACGATATGTCAAAGATGAGACATACGACAAAAACAAAATAGTTCACACGAGAAAGTGGAACTTGTATTCCCAAGGGAGCGCGTGCGCGCGAGATCTTATCAATCCAACGTTTATGACATGAAACGTATCTTTTCGTGTGAGCAAAGAACAGGATACGACAAGTAAAAAATGCATGCACTGTTATGCATTAGATGGAAGTTAACCTAGCCCGGATGATATGTATACAACGAAGGCTACAACACTACAACATTGATCTTGCGAAAACGTGACTTACGTGACGTAGCGCACTTCAAAGTCTTACTGTTCCCTGCTCAACACGGACAGTACGTATTCAAAGGGCCGATAAGACACTATCCTGACCATGAAAGATTTACTTTTTATGATAACAATCCAATTAACTGATAACATAGAGAAACCACAAAGTGTTGGCCACAGAAATGTAACGCCAACTGATCTGGCGGGTCCTCAGTTACTCAATGCAAAACGGGCTCTCCAGAACGCAACATAACACAACGCAAAATAAATCTATCGCGATGGAGCAGTACAAACACACATCCACTTACGTTTTCGAAACGATGCACGAGGATAAGAGCTCGACCCGCTGGCATTTTCTTGTCTCACTCGTCTATCGATGGAAATCGATGCGGCTGAAATAAACACGTCGTCTCCCTCTCTGTACGGCCAAGAATGAGAGAAATGAAATCACAGTTTTTCAGTGCACCAAGTACGGAACATTCACCTACAATTTCAGCAGTGGACTTCACAAATACAACTCACCTTCCTTAGTCCTTACACCGCCACCGCATCTCCTTCCCTGCCCTGCCTGAAACGTTACCAACAAACCTTCCCATTAGCCAACTTTGCCACCGGGGTTTGGTGCGGGGACTAGCGCGAACGCAGGTCCCCACTACCAGAAATTATACGCTCGAGTTACCCACATTTGGGGTAATCGCAAGGGTCAACCCAATCGAAGTGCAATGAAAGAGCCTCACCTTGAGAGGACTGCCTCCCTGATCACAGTGCCTCCCGCGTCAGGTAAGTATGCCTTTTCAGCCTCTCCGGGACCGCAAAACGCAACTTGTCTGCGCATACCATGTGGTAATGGAGGTCACGTGCTCCTCGTCCTGTCGTGTCGTGCTGTCCACTCGCTGCTATGCTACCTAGAAAAGAGAAGAGAATGTGAAGGTTGGTTGCTTGGTCACTTTTTCTGCTTTCACTTGATTATTTCTTCCCCAGAGGGAAGTGGGCCACGCTCGGAGGTAGTGCTATACCGAGGCAACCCGTGGCCGGGACGAGGCAAGCCTCTTTTCCACGGCCCAGTTCCAAAAATCAGTTTAATATATGAGCTGCTCGATGAGCAGCGGTATCAGATATTAAGCTGATATAAGAACAGATACTACACACTTGATCTTAGCCAAAAGGCCGAGAAGCGATGCCCGTAAATGCTCACGGCGGACAAGGTGCTCCCAGTCTCATGGCCACGAGATATGGTGGTCCGATTACAATCCGTGCCAAGGAAGGAATGCCCAAAGCCAACCTGAAAGCGAGGCGCACACAACGATCGCTCTTGTACAGTGGGCAGCAGCACCAGCATTGCATGGCACTTGCGTTGACGGCAAGAGGACAAATGCACATTGTGCTTGCTCTGACCTCGTTTTCATTTTCCCTTATAACAAAGTTAATTTTCACGGCAAATTACTTGTCTACGACCATACCACACAGGGAAAACACCGGTTCTCGTCCGATCACCGAAGTTAAGCCTGTCGGGCGGGGTTAGTACTTGGATGGGAGACCGCCTGGGAATACCCCGTGTTGTAGGCTTCCCTTTTCCTTCTGTACACTTGATTATCTCAAAAAATCTCAGTTTCTTTCAATGAAAGAACATTCCAAACCAGGTTTTTTGAACACAACATGCCAACGATATGTCAAAGATGAGACATACGACATACGACAAAAACAAAATAGTTCACACGAGAAAGTGGAACTTGTATTCCCAAGGGAGCGCGTGCGCGCGAGATCTTATCAATCCAACGTTTATGACATGAAACGTATCTTTTCGTGTGAGCAAAGAACAGGATACGACAAGTAAAAAATGCATGCACTGTTATGCATTAGATGGAAGTTAACCTAGCCCGGATGATATGTATACAACGAAGGCTACAACACTACAACATTGATCTTGCGAAAACGTGACTTACGTGACGTAGCGCACTTCAAAGTCTTACTGTTCCCTGCTCAACACGGACAGTACGTATTCAAAGGGCCGATAAGACACTATCCTGACCATGAAAGATTTACTTTTATGATAACAATCCAATTAACTGATAACATAGAGAAACCACAAAGTGTTGGCCACAGAAATGTAACGCCAACTGATCTGGCGGGTCCTCAGTTACTCAATGCAAAACGGGCTCTCCAGAACGCAACATAACACAACGCAAAAGAAATCTATCGCGATGGAGCAGTACAAACACACATCCACTTACGTTTTCGAAACGATGCACGAGGATAAGAGCTCGACCCGCTGGCATTTTCTTGTCTCACTCGTCTATCGATGGAAATCGATGCGGCTGAAATAAACACGTCGTCTCCCTCTCTGTACGGCCAAGAATGAGAGAAATGAAATCACAGTTTTTCAGTGCACCAAGTACGGAACATTCACCTACAATTTCAGCAGTGGACTTCACAAATACAACTCACCTTCCTTAGTCCTTACACCGCCACCGCATCTCCTTCCCTGCCCTGCCTGAAACGTTACCAACAAACCTTCCCATTAGCCAACTTTGCCACCGGGGTTTGGTGCGGGGACTAGCGCGAACGCAGGTCCCCACTACCAGAAATTATACGCTCGAGTTACCCCACATTTGGGGTAATCGCAAGGGTCAACCCAATCGAAGTGCAATGAAAGAGCCTCACCTTGAGAGGACTGCCTCCCTGATCACAGTGCCTCCCGCGTCAGGTAAGTATGCCTTTTCAGCCTCTCCGGGACCGCAAAACGCAACTTGTCTGCGCATACCATGTGGTAATGGAGGTCACGTGCTCCTCGTCCTGTCGTGTCGTGCTGTCCACTCGCTGCTATGCTACCTAGAAAAGAGAAGAGAATGTGAAGGTTGGTTGCTTGGTCACTTTTTCTGCTTTCACTTGATTATTTCTTCCCCAGAGGGAAGTGGGCCACGCTCGGAGGTAGTGCTATACCGAGGCACCCGTGGCCGGGACGAGGCAAGCCTCTTTTCCACGGCCCAGTTCCAAAAATCAGTTTAATATATGAGCTGCTCGATGAGCAGCGTATCAGATATTAAGCTGATAAGAACAGATACTACACTTGATCTTAGCCAAAAGGCCGAGAAGCGATGCCCGTAAATGCTCACGGCGGACAAGGTGCTCCCAGTCTCATGGCCACGAGATATGGTGGTCCGATTACAATCCGTGCCAAGGAAGGAATGCCCAAAGCCAACCTGAAAAGCGAGGCGCACACAACGATCGCTCTTGTACAGTGGGCAGCAGCACCAGCATTGCATGGCACTTGCGTTGACGGCAAGAGGACAAATGCACATTGTGCTTGCTCTGACCTCGTTTTCATTTTCCCTTATAACAAAAGTTAATTTTCACGGCAAATTACTTGTCTACGACCATACCACAGGGAAAAAACACCGTTCTCGTCCGATCACCGAAGTTAAGCCCTGTCGGGCGGGGTTAGTACTTGGATGGGAGACCGCCTGGGAATACCCCCGTGTTGTAGGCTTCCCTTTTTCCTTCTGTACACTTGATTATCTCAAAAAATCTCAGTTTCTTTCAATGAAAGAACATTCCAAACCAGGTTTTTTGAACACAACATGCCAACGATATGTCAAAGATGAGACATACGACAAAAACAAAATAGTTCACGAGAGAAAGTGGAACTTGTATTCCAAGGGAGCGCGTGCGCGCGAGATCTTATCAATCCAACGTTTATGACATGAAACGTATCTTTTCGTGTGAGCAAAGAACAGGATACGACAAGTAAAAAATGCATGCACTGTTATGCATTAGATGGAAGTTAACCTAGCCCGGATGATATATGTATACAACGAAGGCTACAACACTACAACATTGATCTTGCGAAAACGTGACTTACGTGACGTAGCGCACTTCAAAGTCTTACTGTTCCCTGCTCAACACGGACAGTACGTATTCAAAGGGCCGATAAGACACTATCCTGACCATGAAAGATTTACTTTTTTATATGATAACAATCCAATTAACTGATAACATAGAGAAACCACAAAGTGTTGGCCACAGAAATGTAACGCCAACTGATCTGGCGGGTCCTCAGTTACTCAATGCAAAACGGGCTCTCCAGAACGCAACATAACACAAACGCAAAAGAAATCTATCGCGATGGAGCAGTACAAACACACATCCACTTACGTTTTCGAAACGATGCACGAGGATAAGAGCTCGACCCGCTGGCATTTTCTTGTCTCACTCGTCTATCGATGGAAATCGATGCGGCTGAAATAAACACGTCGTCTCCTCTCTGTACGGCCAAGAATGAGAGAAATGAAATCACAGTTTTTCAGTGCACCAAGTACGGAAAACATTCACCTACAATTTCAGCAGTGGACTTCACAAATACAACTCACCTTCCTTAGTCCTTACACCGCCACCGCATCTCCTTCCCTGCCCTGCCTGAAACGTTACCAACAAACCTTCCCATTAGCCAACTTTGCCACCGGGGTTTGGTGCGGGGGACTAGCGCGAACGCAGGTCCCCACTACCAGAAATTATACGCTCGAGTTACCCACATTTGGGGTAATCGCAAGGGTCAACCCAATCGAAGTGCAATGAAAGAGCCTCACCTTGAGAGGACTGCCTCCCTGATCACAGTGCCTCCCGCGTCAGGTAAGTATGCCTTTTCAGCCTCTCCGGGACCGCAAAACGCAACTTGTCTGCGCATACCATGTGGTAATGGAGGTCACGTGCTCCTCGTCCTGTCGTGTCGTGCTGTCCACTCGCTGCTATGCTACCTAGAAAAGAGAAGAGAATGTGAAGGTTGGTTGCTTGGTCACTTTTTCTGCTTTCACTTGATTATTTCTTCCCCAGAGGGAAGTGGGCCACGCTCGGAGGTAGTGCTATACCGAGGCAACCCGTGGCCGGGACGAGGCAAGCCTCTTTTCCACGGCCCGTTCCAAAAATCAGTTTAATATATGAGCTGCTCGATGAGCAGCGTATCAGATATTAAGCTGATAAGAACAGATACTACACTTGATCTTAGCCAAAAGGCCGAGAAGCGATGCCCGTAAATGCTCACGGCGGACAAGGTGCTCCCAGTCTCATGGCCACGAGATATGGTGGTCCGATTACAATCCGTGCCAAGGAAGGAATGCCCAAAGCCAACCTGAAAGCGAGGCGCACACAACGATCGCTCTGTACAGTGGGCAGCAGCACCAGCATTGCATGGCACTTGCGTTGACGGCAAGAGGACAAATGCACATTGTGCTTGCTCTGACCTCGTTTTCATTTTCCTTATAACAAAGTTAATTTTTCACGGCAAATTACTTGTCTACGACCATACCACAGGGAAAACACCGGTTCTCGTCCGATCACCGAAGTTAAGCCCTGTCGGGCGGGGTTAGTACTTGGATGGGAGACCGCCTGGGAATACCCCGTGTTGTAGGCTTCCCTTTTTCCTTCTGTACACTTGATTATCTCAAAAAATCTCAGTTTCTTTCAATGAAAGAACATTCCAAACCAGGTTTTTTGAACACAAACATGCCAACGATATGTCAAAGATGAGACATACGACAAAAAACAAAATAGTTCACACGAGAAAGTGGAACTTGTATTCCCAAGGGAGCGCGTGCGCGCGAGATCTTATCAATCCAACGTTTATGACATGAAACGTATCTTTTCGTGTGAGCAAAGAACAGGATACGACAAGTAAAAAATGCATGCACTGTTATGCATTAGATGGAAGTTAACCTAGCCCGGATGATATGTATATAACGAAGGCTACAACACTACAACATTGATCTTGCGAAAACGTGACTTACGTGACGTAGCGCACTTCAAAGTCTTACTGTTCCCTGCTCAACACGGACAGTACGTATTCAAAGGGCCGATAAGACACTATCCTGACCATGAAAGATTTACTTTTTATGATAACAATCCAATTAACTGATAACATAGAGAAACCACAAAGTGTTGGCCACAGAAATGTAACGCCAACTGATCTGGCGGGTCCTCAGTTACTCAATGCAAAACGGGCTCTCCAGAACGCAACATAACACAACGCAAAAGAAATCTATCGCGATGGAGCAGTACAAACACACATCCACTTACGTTTTCGAAAACGATGCACGAGGATAAGAGCTCGACCCGCTGGCATTTTCTTGTCTCACTCGTCTATCGATGGAATCGATGCGGCTGAAATAAAAAACGTCGTCTCCCTCTCTGTACGGCCAAGAATGAGAGAAATGAAATCACAGTTTTTCAGTGCACCAAGTACGGAACATTCACCTACAATTTCAGCAGTGGACTTCACAAATACAACTCACCTTCCTTAGTCCTTACACCGCCACCGCATCTCCTTCCCTGCCCTGCCTGAAACGTTACCAACAAAACCTTCCCATTAGCCAACTTTGCCACCGGGGTTTGGTGCGGGGACTAGCGCGAACGCAGGTCCCCACTACCAGAAATTATACGCTCGAGTTACCCACATTTGGGGTAATCGCAAGGGTCAACCCAATCGAAGTGCAATGAAAGAGCCTCACCTTGAGAGGACTGCCTCCCTGATCACAGTGCCTCCCGCGTCAGGTAAGTTTTTTATGTTTAACCCCGGTAGGGTGAGTGCAATGGCCGCCAGACATAACGACGAATCCGTCAAACACAACGGTTCACCTCAAACGGGGGTGCACCAACACGCCAACTTCGCCGGGGAATCGAACCCCGCCCCTACCAACAAGTAACAAAAGACAAACACACAAACGAGGAATTGCACTAGGAGATGCCTCGCCTGACTTACACTCCTAAATGACAATTCGACAAAACGACAAAAAAGACTCAAAAACAAACTGGACAAAACCAAAACAAGCACGACCCAGCACAAGGGTGAAAAGCGACCCACAAAAAAGGGCCACCCGTCAACCGACTTACCCAGCGCCAAGGCGTTGGTTCACCCCGAAAAAAAAGGCCAGGACAGGCACACGCAACACAAAACCAGCACCTAAATGTGAACAACCAGAGTATCATTACGCAACGACGCCACCACACCACGACCACCCCACTGACGGACAAAATAACGACGACGGCGGTCAGACCGGAAACGACGGAAAAAACAAACGGGAAGATTAAACCGAACCCGAGACTTCACACGCTCCATAACATCAACAGCCGAAGGACGAACACCCCTAAAACGAAAATCATTCCGAGCCCCCCAAATACAAAAAACTTGCAGACATTCAACATATAAACAAAAACCCGTGGAACCACAGACAACTCATCAGCCGAGAACCAAAAAAGTGCATGACGAACCAAGATAGAGAAGGACAAAGAGGAGAAGCCAAGAACATAAGAGACTGAAGCCAGGACAAAACACTGACCGCCAGAGGACAGTGAAAAAACAGATGCTGAAGAGACTCGACAGGAGCAGAACAAAAACAAGCAGTGGAAAGAGCATAACCAAAACCAGCAAGCCTTTCGGCCGTGTAAAGGACCCCATGAGAAATTTTCCAAGACAAATCAATAACTGGCCGATCCAAATCAAAAAAAAAAGAAAAGCTGACGCCAAGTAGAAGACCAATAAAGAGAACCAAACAAAGGAAAGAACTTCTCCTCACAATGAGGAGAGACAGCATTCTCGGACAAAAGAAACAAATAAGCAGATTTCGTGGTCATAGTAGAAACAGGACAAAAATCAATACCCGAAACCAATACCCAAAGAAGACGCTGTAAGGGATCCTTTACACGCCCGCCAAGCAGTCAACAGAGAACGATAAAACGGAGGCAGAGAATCCGGCGAAAAAACAAAGCGGAGCAGAAAAAAACGAGATGCGGAGGAGCGGCAAGCCGAGAAGAAAACCAAAAACCATGAAAGTGACCCAAGAAGACGGAGAAGAAACAAAACGACGAACCCACTGAACATGAAGAGCCATAACCTTACTTACACTGAAAAATCCACAACAGAGAAACCACCCAAACAAGAAGGCTGAACCCACAACACGACGAGCGACCAAGTCTCGCTTACCGCTCCAAAAAAATTTAAAAATTAACGTATTCAATTCGACACTGACCCACCGGGGAACATGGATTAAAGAGGCCACGTACCACACACACGGGGAAAGGGCCAAGGCATTGATAACAAGTGCCTTGCCCTTATAGGATAACGAACGCTGACGCCAAGAGTTCAAAGCATTTTCAACCGCGGTGATACGCGGCCTCCAATTGTCCTCCTCCAAGTTACCCGGACCCAGAAAAACCCCCAACACCTTCACCTTCACCGATGACCAAG
Source organism: Montipora capricornis (assembly GCF_036669925.1). Taxonomy (NCBI): domain Eukaryota; kingdom Metazoa; phylum Cnidaria; class Anthozoa; order Scleractinia; family Acroporidae; genus Montipora; species Montipora capricornis. The sequence goes on along the minus strand of NW_027179891.1, from coordinate 73,856 downwards.
TAATGTTCACCGGTGAGTCAGTGCGCCCATTCCAACCACCCAACCACAAACCTTCGCATTTTCCAAAATTTTAATTTAGCCCCAGACCCCCTCTCATACAAAGAATAGACATCAAAAACAGCCAAAATACCAGGAACAGAAGAAACAACCAACGTAGTGTCATCAGCGTACGCAGAAATAACAGGCAGAGAAGACGAAGAACCAGGAAGAGACAAACCAGAAATTAAAACCACTAGAACGAATATACATGCAAGTACCTCGGCAACCAAAACGTAAAGGAGGGGAGACAGGGGACACCCCTGCCTCACCCCCACGAGATAAACTAAAAGAATTAGAAATATAACCATTAACATTTACACAACTACTCACATTATTGTAAAATAAATTAACCCACCCAACAAAAGACTGCCCAAAAACCCATGGCATATAGAGTAGAACGAAGGAACGTCCAATCAACCCTGTCGAATGCCTTTTCTTGGTCAAGAGAAAGAAGAGCAGCCCAGGAACACCAGAAGAAGAGCAAAAATCAACAACATCACGAAGAAAAGCAACATTTTCACCAATAAAACGGCCAGGAACACCACAAGACTGATCTTTATCAACAACCAAATGAATAACTTTAAGAAGACGAGCAGCAATAGAACGAGAAGCAATTTTATAATCGACATTCAACAGGGAGATTGGACGCCAGTTTTTTAGGGTCAAGACGATCCCCTTTCTTAAACGATAAAAATAATGAACCTCGGCGCTGAGAGTGAGACAAACAGCCCAAAACCAAAAGCAGAATTCAATACACAAACCAAATCCAAAACCCAAAACATGCCAAAATTTTAAATAGAATTCCATGGGAAGGCCATCACAACCAGGAGCTTTACCACGGGCCATGCCCTGAAGAGCTGCAAAACACTCCTCCTGGCTGAGAAGACCTTCGCACACCTCACTATCATTATACGGAAGAACTGAAGAAATGTTAGAAAGAAGCTCAGCACGAGCATTGGAGTCACAAGGAGCAGCAGAGAAAAGATCCGAATAGAAAGAAACGAACGAAAAACATCACACAACCCATCCTTGTCCGTAACCAAAGTACCATCACTAGCTCTCAGCGCCGAGATATTACGGTCAGTGCCGTTTTTTCTTTTCGAGCCGGAAGAAGTAAGCAGAGGAGGACTCACCCTCCTCCACCCACCTCGACCGGGCACGAACTTGAGCACCACGAGCAACTTCAACATCCAAAGCACGGAGACGAGACAGAGTAGAAAGATACGCAGGAAGAAAAGAAAGACGACCAGAATCAATATGAACTTTTAAATGGGCAGCAAGACTAGACAAAATATTACGTTCCACTACTTTACTTTTACCACGACCTTTACAATAATTAATACTAATACGTTTAATATGGGATTTTGCCACTGTCCCACCACCTAGTGAGGGAAAGAAAAAGAAGAAGACTGACGAGACTGCCAATAAGACCAGAAAGTTGAGATGAGGTCGATATACTCGGCCTCATCCAGAACAGAAAGATTGAGCTTCCACAACCCCGGACCCGGAGGAACGGAGCTGGGGAGAGCCCATGAGAAAGAAATAGCGCAATGATCAGAAAAGGGACACGGCAGAATGTCTACAGAAGACACATAAGGCACCCAAGCATACGGGCAACCGATGAGGTCAATGCGCGAAGCAAGGGCCCCATCGGGCCGGAACCAGGTGAAAGCAGAATCATTTTTGGTTGCCTTTCACGCCAAATATCCACCACACAACAATCCAAAAAATAGCCGACAACAGAGCAGAACTTTCACGAGAGACATCAAAAGGACAAGACCCCCACGGCGATCCCGAACACGATCCAGGACCGTGTTGAAATCGCCGCACAAAAGAGTGGGAACAGCAGGATCAATAGAGTCAACACAACGAACCAAAAAAAAGCATCACGGTCAGGATTACGATTGGGAGCATAAATAGAAGCAACCCGAAAAAAAGAACCACGAAGAGAAAAACTCAACCAAAACAAAACGACCATCAAACTCACAAACCACAGACTTACACTCCAAAACGAACGATACAAAACAACCACACCACGAGAATGATTGGTACCAAAAGAACCAGCACACAAAGTAACCAAAACCGAGAAAACCAAGAAGAAGATCATCATTAGAGACGGCGTGGGTCTCCTGTAGACAAACTACCGAAGGAGAGAGATGGGACAACCACTGGAGAAACCAAGACGCTTGTCACCATCTCTCAACCCATTTAACGTTAACAGAAATAACAGTAAGAGCCATAATAAAGTAATAAAAGTAGTGACAAAACCCATGGCAAAAAACAAAAAGGTGGCGAGACAATGGCAAAATAACGGCGCCTAGCAGGGCTAGGCGAAGAAGGACGACGACGAGACCTATGAGGATCCGGGCTAAGAGGACTAGGAGGGGTCCTCTCGTCACCGGAACGAGACCGGGAACGAGAGGACGGACGGAGGGCCATCCCCGAGCCAGAACTACGAGAACTGACCCGAGGGAGGAAGAGGAACAACAAAAAGCCGAAGCAACGAGATCGTCCTTTGATGATGGGAGAGATGCCTTCAGTTTTTGCACCATAGATGCAGTCTCTTCCCTTGATACAAGTGGGGGATTCAACCCCCCCCAAACCACCCGCGCCCAACTTTGACCGGTATTTTCGACCGCAAAGGTCCAGAATCCACAACCGAGGCCAGAGCATCATCCCCCGAATCAACCCCAACCTCAGGCACACCCGATGACGGTAAACACAGACCCCGAAAGGGGAGAAAAGGTAGGGGAGGACTCCTGCCCCTCCTCCTGAGACTCCCCGGCCTGACCGGTGGAAGCCCCCAAAACACTACCGCTGGGAGAGGGATCCAGAACCCTCTCCTCAGCCCCCCCCGACCCACTGTCCAGCAACGGCTGGCTCACCAATTCATTGAGCTCATTGTCACGTTCATCTACACACATAGACTGCGGACCCCCAGCAGAGCCAGAGCACTGCGACGAGGACGCAGAGCCCACCCCCCCAGAAACAACACCCACCCCCGAGGCCGGAGCCACACAGGGAGGAAGGAACAGACACAACATCATTATCATTATCATTTTCATTATTAACATCATTATGATGCCCGTAAATGCTCACGGCGGACAAGGTGCTCCCAGTCTCATGGCCACGAGATATGGTGGTCCGATTACAATCCGTGCCAAGGAAGGAATGCCCAAAGCCAACCTGAAAGCGAGGCGCACACAACGATCGCTCTTGTACAGTGGGCAGCAGCACCAGCATTGCATGGCACTTGCGTTGACGGCAAGAGGACAAATGCACATTGTGCTTGCTCTGACCTCGTTTTCATTTTCCCTTATAACAAAGTTAATTTTCACGGCAAATTACTTGTCTACGACCATACCACAGGGAAAACACCGGTTCTCGTCCGATCACCGAAGTTAAGCCCTGTCGGGCGGGGTTAGTACTTGGATGGGAGACCGCCTGGGAATACCCCGTGTTGTAGGCTTCCCTTTTTCCTTCTGTACACTTGATTATCTCAAAAAATCTCAGTTTCTTTCAATGAAAGAACATTCCAAACCAGGTTTTTTGAACACAACATGCCAACGATATGTCAAAGATGAGACATACGACAAAAACAAAATAGTTCACACGAGAAAGTGGAACTTGTATTCCCAAGGGAGCGCGTGCGCGCGAGATCTTATCAATCCAACGTTTATGACATGAAACGTATCTTTTCGTGTGAGCAAAGAACAGGATACGACAAGTAAAAAATGCATGCACTGTTATGCATTAGATGGAAGTTAACCTAGCCCGGATGATATGTATACAACGAAGGCTACAACACTACAACATTGATCTTGCGAAAACGTGACTTACGTGACGTAGCGCACTTCAAAGTCTTACTGTTCCCTGCTCAACACGGACAGTACGTATTCAAAGGGCCGATAAGACACTATCCTGACCATGAAAGATTTACTTTTTATGATAACAATCCAATTAACTGATAACATAGAGAAACCACAAAGTGTTGGCCACAGAAATGTAACGCCAACTGATCTGGCGGGTCCTCAGTTACTCAATGCAAAACGGGCTCTCCAGAACGCAACATAACACAACGCAAAATAAATCTATCGCGATGGAGCAGTACAAACACACATCCACTTACGTTTTCGAAACGATGCACGAGGATAAGAGCTCGACCCGCTGGCATTTTCTTGTCTCACTCGTCTATCGATGGAAATCGATGCGGCTGAAATAAACACGTCGTCTCCCTCTCTGTACGGCCAAGAATGAGAGAAATGAAATCACAGTTTTTCAGTGCACCAAGTACGGAACATTCACCTACAATTTCAGCAGTGGACTTCACAAATACAACTCACCTTCCTTAGTCCTTACACCGCCACCGCATCTCCTTCCCTGCCCTGCCTGAAACGTTACCAACAAACCTTCCCATTAGCCAACTTTGCCACCGGGGTTTGGTGCGGGGACTAGCGCGAACGCAGGTCCCCACTACCAGAAATTATACGCTCGAGTTACCCACATTTGGGGTAATCGCAAGGGTCAACCCAATCGAAGTGCAATGAAAGAGCCTCACCTTGAGAGGACTGCCTCCCTGATCACAGTGCCTCCCGCGTCAGGTAAGTATGCCTTTTCAGCCTCTCCGGGACCGCAAAACGCAACTTGTCTGCGCATACCATGTGGTAATGGAGGTCACGTGCTCCTCGTCCTGTCGTGTCGTGCTGTCCACTCGCTGCTATGCTACCTAGAAAAGAGAAGAGAATGTGAAGGTTGGTTGCTTGGTCACTTTTTCTGCTTTCACTTGATTATTTCTTCCCCAGAGGGAAGTGGGCCACGCTCGGAGGTAGTGCTATACCGAGGCAACCCGTGGCCGGGACGAGGCAAGCCTCTTTTCCACGGCCCAGTTCCAAAAATCAGTTTAATATATGAGCTGCTCGATGAGCAGCGGTATCAGATATTAAGCTGATAAGAACAGATTACTACACTTGATCTTAGCCAAAAGGCCGAGAAGCGATGCCCGTAAATGGCTCACGGCGGACAAGGTGCTCCCAGTCTCATGGCCACGAGATATGGTGGTCCGTTACAATCCGTGCCAAGGAAGGAATGCCCAAAGCCAACCTGAAAGCGAGGCGCACACAACGATCGCTCTTGTACAGTGGGCAGCAGCACCAGCATTGCATGGCACTTGCGTGACGGCAAGAGGACAAATGCACATTGTGCTTGCTCTGACCTCGTTTTCATTTTCCCTTATAACAAAGTTTAATTTTCACGGCAAATTACTTGTCTACGACCATACCACAGGGAAAACACCGGTTCTCGTCCGATCACCGAAGTTAAGCCCTGTCGGGCGGGGTTTAGTACTTGGATGGGAGACCGCCTGGGAATACCCCGTGTTGTAGGCTTCCCTTTTTCTTCTGTACACTTGATTATCTCAAAAAATCTCAGTTTCTTTCAATGAAAGAAAGACACATTCCAAACCAGGTTTTTTGAACACAACATGCCAACGATATGTCAAAGATGAGACATACGACAAAAACAAAATAGTTCACACGAGAAAGTGGAACTTGTATTCCCAAGGGAGCGCGTGCGCGCGAGATCTTATCAATCCAACGTTTATGACATGAAACGTATCTTTTCGTGTGAGCAAAGAACAGGATACGACAAGTAAAAAATGCATGCACTGTTATGCATTAGATGGAAGTTAACCTAGCCCGGATGATATGTATACAACGAAGGCTACAACACTACAACATTGATCTTGCGAAAACGTGACTTACGTGACGTAGCGCACTTCAAAGTCTTACTGTTCCCTGCTCAACACGGACAGTACGTATTCAAAGGGCCGATAAAGACACTATCCTGAACCATGAAAGATTTACTTTTTATGATAACAATCCAATTAACTGATAACATAGAGAAACCACAAAGTGTTGGCACAGAAATGTAACGCCAACTGATCTGGCGGGTCCTCAGTTACTCAATGCAAACGGGGCTCTCCAGAACGCAACATAACACAACGCAAAAGAAATCTATCGCGATGGAGCAGTACAAACACACATCCACTTACGTTTTCGAAACGATGCACGAGGATAAGAGCTCGACCCGCTGGCATTTTCTTGTCTCACTCGTCTATCGATGGAAATCGATGCGGCTGAAATAAACACGTCGTCTCCCTCTCTGTACGGCCAAGAATGAGAGAAATGAAATCACAGTTTTTCAGTGCACCAAGTACGGACATTCACCTACAATTTCAGCAGTGGACTTCACAAATACAACTCACCTTCCTTAGTCCTTACACCGCCACCGCATCTCCTTCCCTGCCCTGCCTGAAACGTTACCAACAAACTTCCCATTAGCCAACTTTGCCACCGGGGTTTGGTGCGGGACTAAGCGCGAACGCAGGTCCCCACTACCAGAAATTATACGCTCGAGTTACCCACATTTGGGGTAATCGCAAGGGTCAACCCCAATCGAAGTGCAATGAAAGAGCCTCACCTTGAGAGGACTGCCTCCCTGATCACCAAGTGCCTCCCGCGTCAGGTAAGTTTTTTTTATGTTTAAGGCGAATGGCAGCCCCCCGGTAGGGTGAGTGCAATGGCTGCCAGACATTCAGACTCATCCATCAACAACAATGGTTCGCCTCAAACGGGGGTGCACCAGCACGTCAAACGTCACCGGGGAATCGAACCCCGCCCCTACAAACAAAAAAAAAAAACAAAACTAACGAAGAAAAGCATTCACGAGACGCCTCGTCCGACTTACACTCGAGAATGGCATTTCCACATCAAACAAACAAACAAGCAAACCAACAGGACGAAGGACTACAGGACAAAACAAAAACAACCGAACTGTGCAGCGGCGAATGGCAGACCTGACAAGGACGCCAGTCAGAAAGACTCATCCTAACAGGAGTAGGTACGCCGCGAGACAGCAACAGCTTGGGGCGACAATGGGACTAGAACTGGGACAGAGAAAAACGACCATTGCAAACAGAGCCGATAATGCCAGACGCACCCCACTGACGATGAAAATAACGTAGACGACGGGGGGACTTGAAACGCTTAAAAAGGAGAGGTAGATTGAACTTGACACGAGAGCGGACCTTTGCGATGACATCGAGAGCACCGGGCGGCACATTACGGAAACGAAAGTCATTCCGAGCGAGCCAGATAAAATACTTACAGACAACCTAGGATGTACACGAAAACACGAGGAACTCGACGGATCTCAGCCGGGTCAAAAACCAAACAGCACGTGACGGCAAACCAAAGAAGGGGACGAAGACGAAAAAACCAAACAATAGAGACTGTAACCATGAAAGAACACTATGAGCAAGAGGGCAGGAGAAAAACAAGTGAGAAGGACATTCAGAGGCAAGACGGCAAAAAGCAAGAAGGGTCGACCGAGTACCCAAAAACCGACAAGGCGATCGGCAGTGTACAACACGCCATGGCGACCTTTCAGTTGAGATCGATCACTGGGCGGTCAAGATTGAAGAAGAACAATTGGGACCAGGTCGAAGGCCAGTAGAGAGTATAGCCATACAAAGGAAAAAACTTGTCAACACAATGGGGAGTCGGACGATCCTCAGACAGCAAAAACAAATAAACAGAATTTGCAGAGATAGAGGAAACAGCAGCAAACATGATGAGGGGACAAAGACGCAATGACAAGGGAGGAACGACGCCGACGGGAAAAGGAACCACCAACCAAACGCCAAGCAGACAGAAGAGCAGAGTAAAACGGGGGGAGGGACTTGGAGGAAAAGGCCTCAGGACGGGACAGAACAACATCAAGAGCAGGGACACCAAAACGAGAATCACACCAAAAGGAAAAGAAATGGACCCAACTACGCGGAGAAAACAGTGAAACGCCGAACCCACTGGACAAGAAGCGCAGAAACCTTAAGACGAAGATCAATGACAGAAAAACCCACCAGCAGATGTAGGCTGAACAACAACAGCACGAGAAACCAGATCGCGTTTGCCCTTCCAAAAAAACCCAAAAACCAATTTACAAAGCTCGGAAGAAACCCAAGGGGGGACATGAATTAGGGAGGCAATGTACCAAAACCCTAGAAAGGGCCAAGGCGTTGATGACGAGAGCTCTCCCGCCGTAGGACAGGGAGCGTTGCCTCCAAGAAGCCAGCACATTCTCCACGGCATCAATCCTAGGACGCCAGTTCACTTCCTCCAAATTCCCAGGCCCAATAAAGACGCCCAGCACTTTGATCTTGGCCGAGGTCCCAGTCCAGGGTGACAGGGGGGTCAGTCCTGCCAGACCACGAACCGAGCCACAATCCCTTGGATTTGGATCCCTGATTAAGCTTAGCACCAGAACCCCTTTCAAAAAGAGCATAAACTTCAAAAATAGCAGCAATGGCAATATCAGACGTGACAATGAGAGAGGTGTCATCGGCGTACTGCGAGATCGGAGACAGGGCCCGCGGGGGCCCGGGGACAGAAAGACCAATGATACGTGGATTGGCACGAATGTTAACAGCAAGCACTTCAGAAACTAGAACATACAATAATGGAGACAAAGGACAGCCCTGACGCACGCCACGAGACAAAGGAAAAAACCGAGACAGATAACCATTAACAACTACAGAGCTTTGGACAGCAGAATAGAACAGAACAACCCAACGGACAAAAGATGGGCCAAAACCCATCCTCGACAAAGTAGCACACATAAATGACCAATCCACTCTATCAAAGGCCTTTTCCTGGTCTAAGGAGAGAACGGCAACGGGATGTCAGATTCCGTGGCAAAGGCAACCACATCACGCAAAAGAGCAACATTCTCGCCAATAAACCTGCCAGGAACACCGCAGGTCTGATCCTCACTAACAAACCAGATGGATAACTTTGAGAAGGCGCCCAGCAATAAACACGAGAAGCAAGCTTATAGTCGACGTTGAGAAGGGAGATGGGGCGCCAGTTACGAGCGTCCAACCGATCTCCCTTCTTAAAGATTAAGGATATGAGACCCCGCCGTTGAGACAAAGACATAGAACCAGACAGATAACACGAATTCAAGACCTCCACTAAATCAGACCCAAGGACGTCCCAGAATTTCAAGTTAAAACTCCATGGGAGAGGCCATCGGACCCCGGGGCTTTACGACGAGCCATGCCAACAAGGGCACGATGACACTCCTCAAGAGTCAGAAAGCCCTCACAAAGATCAGCTTGGGCAGATGAAAGGACGAGGGACACATTACTGAGAAGAATATCTTGAGCGGCGGAATCCGTAGGACAGGCAGTAAAAAAAGAGAGGAGTAGAAAGTGGCGAACGAAGAACACAGATCAGAAGGTGTTGAAACAATGGACCCATCAGGGTTCCGAAGCGCAGAAACCCACCGGTCAGCAGACCGTTTCTTCTCTAAACGAAAAAAGTACGCCGATGAGACTTCGCCCTCCTCAACCCATCGGACACACGTGACCGTACTTGGGCACCTTGAGCAGCCCTGATGTCATAGGCGGAAAGCTGTTCAAGGGTGGATCGATAAACACCTAAAACAGACAGGCAACCAGCATCAAGCCGTGCCTTGAGGTGTGCCGCCAACTAGCCAACAAATCGCGTGACCAAGATTCTTTCTGCGACCGGCGCACACAGTAAGATACCGTAATGCCCTTCGATCTTTGCTTTACCGGAATCCCACCACTTGGAAAGAGAGGAAAAACAGAGCTTACAGTCCTTCCAATCGGCCCAAAAGTCAGAAATAAGGCGACAGACCAGTACTCCTCCTCCTCCAGGACTGAGGTATTAAGCTTCCAAAGCCCCGGACCAGGAGGAATAACGTCAGGAACAGTAAGAGAGCAGGACACAGCACAATGGTCTGAAAACGGACACGGAAGAATTTCACAAACAGAGACAGAGACGCAACCCAGACATAAGGGCACCCAATTAGATCTATACGGGAGGAGATAGAGCCATCCGCCTTAGTCCAGGTAAAGGCGGAGGAAGACGGATGGAGGTATCTCCAAATATCAATACAACAGACATCGTCAAAAAGACGACCAAGGGCAACAACACTCTCACGCGAGGTATCACCGACCACGGAGCCCACACGGTCAGCAGCGCGATCAAAGACGGTATTAAAATCGCCGGCGAGGAGGGTGGGAACTGAAGGGTCTAATCGGGAAGAGACCCCGTCCAGGAAGGCATCACGATCAGGGTTACGATTGGGAGCATAAATGCAAGCAACCCTGAACACAGCGCCACGCAAAGAAAACTCACATAACAAAAACCGACCACAACTATCAGAGGAAGAGATTTAACAAGGGACAACACTGGACGAAAACAAAAACATACAACCACAAGGACTTATTAGAGCCGGAGACACCACAACGGAAAGACCAGATGACTGGAAACCAGGACTGACACTCACTGAGGGAGATGCAGTGGGCCTCTTGGAGGCACACTACATCAGGAAACAACAGGCAAGGAATGAAGCCACTGTACAAACCCAGCTCGCTTAGACTGGTCTCGCAGACCGTTGACGTTAATTGAGACAACTGACAGAGCCATAATGGAGTACAGTAAAAGAGTAACTATGTACGTGCTTTGCGTTGGGGGAGGGAAAACGACACATCAGGCAAACCTTCGTGCTTCGCAGACTTGACAGTATCAGCTGAAGCACGAGTCTTCGATTTAGTAGAAGAGGGCGCAGCTCCGCTCTTCTTAGCCACCTTTGTAAGAGCCTTCCGGGAAGGAGTAACAGAAGAGCTATCAGAGGAGGTTCTCAACGGAATCACAACCGCGTTTACGAGGAGTGGATACCTCAACCATTTCCACCTCCAAAGGTTCAACAGATTGGGAGGATGGAGGAAACACCCGAAGAAACAAGACTGTCGGTACCACCACTAGCAAACAGTACCCCTTACGACGCACACCTGTATTCTCAGCCACTTTACATAAAGTGCCACCACTTGGTGGTTTTTAACATTTTGTAATTTTTTAACAGAATCTCAGTACTTTTGGCAGATGCCCGTAAATGCTCACGGCGGACAAGGTGCTCCCAGTCTCATGGCCACGAGATATGGTGGTCCGATTACAATCCGTGCCAAGGAAGGAATGCCCAAAGCCAACCTGAAAGCGAGGCGCACACAACGATCGCTCTTGTACAGTGGGCAGCAGCACCAGCATTGCATGGCACTTGCGTTGACGGCAAGAGGACAAATGCACATTGTGCTTGCTCTGACCTCGTTTTCATTTTCCCTTATAACAAAGTTAATTTTCACGGCAAATTACTTGTCTACGACCATACCACAGGGAAAACACCGGTTCTCGTCCGATCACCGAAGTTAAGCCCTGTCGGGCGGGGTTAGTACTTGGATGGGAGACCGCCTGGGAATACCCCGTGTTGTAGGCTTCCCTTTTTCCTTCTGTACACTTGATTATCTCAAAAAATCTCAGTTTCTTTCAATGAAAGAACATTCCAAACCAGGTTTTTTGAACACAACATGCCAACGATATGTCAAAGATGAGACATACGACAAAAACAAAATAGTTCACACGAGAAAGTGGAACTTGTATTCCCAAGGGAGCGCGTGCGCGCGAGATCTTATCAATCCAACGTTTATGACATGAAACGTATCTTTTCGTGTGAGCAAAGAACAGGATACGACAAGTAAAAAATGCATGCACTGTTATGCATTAGATGGAAGTTAACCTAGCCCGGATGATATGTATACAACGAAGGCTACAACACTACAACATTGATCTTGCGAAAACGTGACTTACGTGACGTAGCGCACTTCAAAGTCTTACTGTTCCCTGCTCAACACGGACAGTACGTATTCAAAGGGCCGATAAGACACTATCCTGACCATGAAAGATTTACTTTTTATGATAACAATCCAATTAACTGATAACATAGAGAAACCACAAAGTGTTGGCCACAGAAATGTAACGCCAACTGATCTGGCGGGTCCTCAGTTACTCAATGCAAAACGGGCTCTCCAGAACGCAACATAACACAACGCAAAATAAATCTATCGCGATGGAGCAGTACAAACACACATCCACTTACGTTTTCGAAACGATGCACGAGGATAAGAGCTCGACCCGCTGGCATTTTCTTGTCTCACTCGTCTATCGATGGAAATCGATGCGGCTGAAATAAACACGTCGTCTCCCTCTCTGTACGGCCAAGAATGAGAGAAATGAAATCACAGTTTTTCAGTGCACCAAGTACGGAACATTCACCTACAATTTCAGCAGTGGACTTCACAAATACAACTCACCTTCCTTAGTCCTTACACCGCCACCGCATCTCCTTCCCTGCCCTGCCTGAAACGTTACCAACAAACCTTCCCATTAGCCAACTTTGCCACCGGGGTTTGGTGCGGGGACTAGCGCGAACGCAGGTCCCCACTACCAGAAATTATACGCTCGAGTTACCCACATTTGGGGTAATCGCAAGGGTCAACCCAATCGAAGTGCAATGAAAGAGCCTCACCTTGAGAGGACTGCCTCCCTGATCACAGTGCCTCCCGCGTCAGGTAAGTATGCCTTTTCAGCCTCTCCGGGACCGCAAAACGCAACTTGTCTGCGCATACCATGTGGTAATGGAGGTCACGTGCTCCTCGTCCTGTCGTGTCGTGCTGTCCACTCGCTGCTATGCTACCTAGAAAAGAGAAGAGAATGTGAAGGTTGGTTGCTTGGTCACTTTTTCTGCTTTCACTTGATTATTTCTTCCCCAGAGGGAAGTGGGCCACGCTCGGAGGTAGTGCTATACCGAGGCAACCCGTGGCCGGGACGAGGCAAGCCTCTTTTCCACGGCCCAGTTCCAAAAATCAGTTTAATATATGAGCTGCTCGATGAGCAGCGGTATCAGATATTAAGCTGATAAGAACAGATTACTACACTTGATCTTAGCCAAAAGGCCGAGAAGCGATGCCCGTAAATGGCTCACGGCGGACAAGGTGCTCCCAGTCTCATGGCCACGAGATATGGTGGTCCGTTACAATCCGTGCCAAGGAAGGAATGCCCAAAGCCAACCTGAAAGCGAGGCGCACACAACGATCGCTCTTGTACAGTGGGCAGCAGCACCAGCATTGCATGGCACTTGCGTGACGGCAAGAGGACAAATGCACATTGTGCTTGCTCTGACCTCGTTTTCATTTTCCCTTATAACAAAGTTTAATTTTCACGGCAAATTACTTGTCTACGACCATACCACAGGGAAAACACCGGTTCTCGTCCGATCACCGAAGTTAAGCCCTGTCGGGCGGGGTTTAGTACTTGGATGGGAGACCGCCTGGGAATACCCCGTGTTGTAGGCTTCCCTTTTTCTTCTGTACACTTGATTATCTCAAAAAATCTCAGTTTCTTTCAATGAAAGAAAGACACATTCCAAACCAGGTTTTTTGAACACAACATGCCAACGATATGTCAAAGATGAGACATACGACAAAAACAAAATAGTTCACACGAGAAAGTGGAACTTGTATTCCCAAGGGAGCGCGTGCGCGCGAGATCTTATCAATCCAACGTTTATGACATGAAACGTATCTTTTCGTGTGAGCAAAGAACAGGATACGACAAGTAAAAAATGCATGCACTGTTATGCATTAGATGGAAGTTAACCTAGCCCGGATGATATGTATACAACGAAGGCTACAACACTACAACATTGATCTTGCGAAAACGTGACTTACGTGACGTAGCGCACTTCAAAGTCTTACTGTTCCCTGCTCAACACGGACAGTACGTATTCAAAGGGCCGATAAAGACACTATCCTGAACCATGAAAGATTTACTTTTTATGATAACAATCCAATTAACTGATAACATAGAGAAACCACAAAGTGTTGGCACAGAAATGTAACGCCAACTGATCTGGCGGGTCCTCAGTTACTCAATGCAAACGGGGCTCTCCAGAACGCAACATAACACAACGCAAAAGAAATCTATCGCGATGGAGCAGTACAAACACACATCCACTTACGTTTTCGAAACGATGCACGAGGATAAGAGCTCGACCCGCTGGCATTTTCTTGTCTCACTCGTCTATCGATGGAAATCGATGCGGCTGAAATAAACACGTCGTCTCCCTCTCTGTACGGCCAAGAATGAGAGAAATGAAATCACAGTTTTTCAGTGCACCAAGTACGGACATTCACCTACAATTTCAGCAGTGGACTTCACAAATACAACTCACCTTCCTTAGTCCTTACACCGCCACCGCATCTCCTTCCCTGCCCTGCCTGAAACGTTACCAACAAACTTCCCATTAGCCAACTTTGCCACCGGGGTTTGGTGCGGGACTAAGCGCGAACGCAGGTCCCCACTACCAGAAATTATACGCTCGAGTTACCCACATTTGGGGTAATCGCAAGGGTCAACCCCAATCGAAGTGCAATGAAAGAGCCTCACCTTGAGAGGACTGCCTCCCTGATCACCAAGTGCCTCCCGCGTCAGGTAAGTTTTTTTTATGTTTAAGGCGAATGGCAGCCCCCCGGTAGGGTGAGTGCAATGGCTGCCAGACATTCAGACTCATCCATCAACAACAATGGTTCGCCTCAAACGGGGGTGCACCAGCACGTCAAACGTCACCGGGGAATCGAACCCCGCCCCTACAAACAAAAAAAAAAAACAAAACTAACGAAGAAAAGCATTCACGAGACGCCTCGTCCGACTTACACTCGAGAATGGCATTTCCACATCAAACAAACAAACAAGCAAACCAACAGGACGAAGGACTACAGGACAAAACAAAAACAACCGAACTGTGCAGCGGCGAATGGCAGACCTGACAAGGACGCCAGTCAGAAAGACTCATCCTAACAGGAGTAGGTACGCCGCGAGACAGCAACAGCTTGGGGCGACAATGGGACTAGAACTGGGACAGAGAAAAACGACCATTGCAAACAGAGCCGATAATGCCAGACGCACCCCACTGACGATGAAAATAACGTAGACGACGGGGGGACTTGAAACGCTTAAAAAGGAGAGGTAGATTGAACTTGACACGAGAGCGGACCTTTGCGATGACATCGAGAGCACCGGGCGGCACATTACGGAAACGAAAGTCATTCCGAGCGAGCCAGATAAAATACTTACAGACAACCTAGGATGTACACGAAAACACGAGGAACTCGACGGATCTCAGCCGGGTCAAAAACCAAACAGCACGTGACGGCAAACCAAAGAAGGGGACGAAGACGAAAAAACCAAACAATAGAGACTGTAACCATGAAAGAACACTATGAGCAAGAGGGCAGGAGAAAAACAAGTGAGAAGGACATTCAGAGGCAAGACGGCAAAAAGCAAGAAGGGTCGACCGAGTACCCAAAAACCGACAAGGCGATCGGCAGTGTACAACACGCCATGGCGACCTTTCAGTTGAGATCGATCACTGGGCGGTCAAGATTGAAGAAGAACAATTGGGACCAGGTCGAAGGCCAGTAGAGAGTATAGCCATACAAAGGAAAAAACTTGTCAACACAATGGGGAGTCGGACGATCCTCAGACAGCAAAAACAAATAAACAGAATTTGCAGAGATAGAGGAAACAGCAGCAAACATGATGAGGGGACAAAGACGCAATGACAAGGGAGGAACGACGCCGACGGGAAAAGGAACCACCAACCAAACGCCAAGCAGACAGAAGAGCAGAGTAAAACGGGGGGAGGGACTTGGAGGAAAAGGCCTCAGGACGGGACAGAACAACATCAAGAGCAGGGACACCAAAACGAGAATCACACCAAAAGGAAAAGAAATGGACCCAACTACGCGGAGAAAACAGTGAAACGCCGAACCCACTGGACAAGAAGCGCAGAAACCTTAAGACGAAGATCAATGACAGAAAAACCCACCAGCAGATGTAGGCTGAACAACAACAGCACGAGAAACCAGATCGCGTTTGCCCTTCCAAAAAAACCCAAAAACCAATTTACAAAGCTCGGAAGAAACCCAAGGGGGGACATGAATTAGGGAGGCAATGTACCAAAACCCTAGAAAGGGCCAAGGCGTTGATGACGAGAGCTCTCCCGCCGTAGGACAGGGAGCGTTGCCTCCAAGAAGCCAGCACATTCTCCACGGCATCAATCCTAGGACGCCAGTTCACTTCCTCCAAATTCCCAGGCCCAATAAAGACGCCCAGCACTTTGATCTTGGCCGAGGTCCCAGTCCAGGGT
Organism: Montipora capricornis; assembly: GCF_036669925.1. Taxonomy (NCBI): domain Eukaryota; kingdom Metazoa; phylum Cnidaria; class Anthozoa; order Scleractinia; family Acroporidae; genus Montipora; species Montipora capricornis. The sequence continues at coordinate 57,689 of NW_027179891.1, read as the reverse complement.
GACAGGGGGGTCAGTCCTGCCAGACCACGAACCGAGCCACAATCCCTTGGATTTGGATCCCTGATTAAGCTTAGCACCAGAACCCCTTTCAAAAAGAGCATAAACTTCAAAAATAGCAGCAATGGCAATATCAGACGTGACAATGAGAGAGGTGTCATCGGCGTACTGCGAGATCGGAGACAGGGCCCGCGGGGGCCCGGGGACAGAAAGACCAATGATACGTGGATTGGCACGAATGTTAACAGCAAGCACTTCAGAAACTAGAACATACAATAATGGAGACAAAGGACAGCCCTGACGCACGCCACGAGACAAAGGAAAAAACCGAGACAGATAACCATTAACAACTACAGAGCTTTGGACAGCAGAATAGAACAGAACAACCCAACGGACAAAAGATGGGCCAAAACCCATCCTCGACAAAGTAGCACACATAAATGACCAATCCACTCTATCAAAGGCCTTTTCCTGGTCTAAGGAGAGAACGGCAACGGGATGTCAGATTCCGTGGCAAAGGCAACCACATCACGCAAAAGAGCAACATTCTCGCCAATAAACCTGCCAGGAACACCGCAGGTCTGATCCTCACTAACAAACCAGATGGATAACTTTGAGAAGGCGCCCAGCAATAAACACGAGAAGCAAGCTTATAGTCGACGTTGAGAAGGGAGATGGGGCGCCAGTTACGAGCGTCCAACCGATCTCCCTTCTTAAAGATTAAGGATATGAGACCCCGCCGTTGAGACAAAGACATAGAACCAGACAGATAACACGAATTCAAGACCTCCACTAAATCAGACCCAAGGACGTCCCAGAATTTCAAGTTAAAACTCCATGGGAGAGGCCATCGGACCCCGGGGCTTTACGACGAGCCATGCCAACAAGGGCACGATGACACTCCTCAAGAGTCAGAAAGCCCTCACAAAGATCAGCTTGGGCAGATGAAAGGACGAGGGACACATTACTGAGAAGAATATCTTGAGCGGCGGAATCCGTAGGACAGGCAGTAAAAAAAGAGAGGAGTAGAAAGTGGCGAACGAAGAACACAGATCAGAAGGTGTTGAAACAATGGACCCATCAGGGTTCCGAAGCGCAGAAACCCACCGGTCAGCAGACCGTTTCTTCTCTAAACGAAAAAAGTACGCCGATGAGACTTCGCCCTCCTCAACCCATCGGACACACGTGACCGTACTTGGGCACCTTGAGCAGCCCTGATGTCATAGGCGGAAAGCTGTTCAAGGGTGGATCGATAAACACCTAAAACAGACAGGCAACCAGCATCAAGCCGTGCCTTGAGGTGTGCCGCCAACTAGCCAACAAATCGCGTGACCAAGATTCTTTCTGCGACCGGCGCACACAGTAAGATACCGTAATGCCCTTCGATCTTTGCTTTACCGGAATCCCACCACTTGGAAAGAGAGGAAAAACAGAGCTTACAGTCCTTCCAATCGGCCCAAAAGTCAGAAATAAGGCGACAGACCAGTACTCCTCCTCCTCCAGGACTGAGGTATTAAGCTTCCAAAGCCCCGGACCAGGAGGAATAACGTCAGGAACAGTAAGAGAGCAGGACACAGCACAATGGTCTGAAAACGGACACGGAAGAATTTCACAAACAGAGACAGAGACGCAACCCAGACATAAGGGCACCCAATTAGATCTATACGGGAGGAGATAGAGCCATCCGCCTTAGTCCAGGTAAAGGCGGAGGAAGACGGATGGAGGTATCTCCAAATATCAATACAACAGACATCGTCAAAAAGACGACCAAGGGCAACAACACTCTCACGCGAGGTATCACCGACCACGGAGCCCACACGGTCAGCAGCGCGATCAAAGACGGTATTAAAATCGCCGGCGAGGAGGGTGGGAACTGAAGGGTCTAATCGGGAAGAGACCCCGTCCAGGAAGGCATCACGATCAGGGTTACGATTGGGAGCATAAATGCAAGCAACCCTGAACACAGCGCCACGCAAAGAAAACTCACATAACAAAAACCGACCACAACTATCAGAGGAAGAGATTTAACAAGGGACAACACTGGACGAAAACAAAAACATACAACCACAAGGACTTATTAGAGCCGGAGACACCACAACGGAAAGACCAGATGACTGGAAACCAGGACTGACACTCACTGAGGGAGATGCAGTGGGCCTCTTGGAGGCACACTACATCAGGAAACAACAGGCAAGGAATGAAGCCACTGTACAAACCCAGCTCGCTTAGACTGGTCTCGCAGACCGTTGACGTTAATTGAGACAACTGACAGAGCCATAATGGAGTACAGTAAAAGAGTAACTATGTACGTGCTTTGCGTTGGGGGAGGGAAAACGACACATCAGGCAAACCTTCGTGCTTCGCAGACTTGACAGTATCAGCTGAAGCACGAGTCTTCGATTTAGTAGAAGAGGGCGCAGCTCCGCTCTTCTTAGCCACCTTTGTAAGAGCCTTCCGGGAAGGAGTAACAGAAGAGCTATCAGAGGAGGTTCTCAACGGAATCACAACCGCGTTTACGAGGAGTGGATACCTCAACCATTTCCACCTCCAAAGGTTCAACAGATTGGGAGGATGGAGGAAACACCCGAAGAAACAAGACTGTCGGTACCACCACTAGCAAACAGTACCCCTTACGACGCACACCTGTATTCTCAGCCACTTTACATAAAGTGCCACCACTTGGTGGTTTTTAACATTTTGTAATTTTTTAACAGAATCTCAGTACTTTTGGCAGATGCCCGTAAATGCTCACGGCGGACAAGGTGCTCCCAGTCTCATGGCCACGAGATATGGTGGTCCGATTACAATCCGTGCCAAGGAAGGAATGCCCAAAGCCAACCTGAAAGCGAGGCGCACACAACGATCGCTCTTGTACAGTGGGCAGCAGCACCAGCATTGCATGGCACTTGCGTTGACGGCAAGAGGACAAATGCACATTGTGCTTGCTCTGACCTCGTTTTCATTTTCCCTTATAACAAAGTTAATTTTCACGGCAAATTACTTGTCTACGACCATACCACAGGGAAAACACCGGTTCTCGTCCGATCACCGAAGTTAAGCCCTGTCGGGCGGGGTTAGTACTTGGATGGGAGACCGCCTGGGAATACCCCGTGTTGTAGGCTTCCCTTTTTCCTTCTGTACACTTGATTATCTCAAAAAATCTCAGTTTCTTTCAATGAAAGAACATTCCAAACCAGGTTTTTTGAACACAACATGCCAACGATATGTCAAAGATGAGACATACGACAAAAACAAAATAGTTCACACGAGAAAGTGGAACTTGTATTCCCAAGGGAGCGCGTGCGCGCGAGATCTTATCAATCCAACGTTTATGACATGAAACGTATCTTTTCGTGTGAGCAAAGAACAGGATACGACAAGTAAAAAATGCATGCACTGTTATGCATTAGATGGAAGTTAACCTAGCCCGGATGATATGTATACAACGAAGGCTACAACACTACAACATTGATCTTGCGAAAACGTGACTTACGTGACGTAGCGCACTTCAAAGTCTTACTGTTCCCTGCTCAACACGGACAGTACGTATTCAAAGGGCCGATAAGACACTATCCTGACCATGAAAGATTTACTTTTTATGATAACAATCCAATTAACTGATAACATAGAGAAACCACAAAGTGTTGGCCACAGAAATGTAACGCCAACTGATCTGGCGGGTCCTCAGTTACTCAATGCAAAACGGGCTCTCCAGAACGCAACATAACACAACGCAAAAGAAATCTATCGCGATGGAGCAGTACAAACACACATCCACTTACGTTTTCGAAACGATGCACGAGGATAAGAGCTCGACCCGCTGGCATTTTCTTGTCTCACTCGTCTATCGATGGAAATCGATGCGGCTGAAATAAACACGTCGTCTCCCTCTCTGTACGGCCAAGAATGAGAGAAATGAAATCACAGTTTTTCAGTGCACCAAGTACGGAACATTCACCTACAATTTCAGCAGTGGACTTCACAAATACAACTCACCTTCCTTAGTCCTTACACCGCCACCGCATCTCCTTCCCTGCCCTGCCTGAAACGTTACCAACAAACCTTCCCATTAGCCAACTTTGCCACCGGGGTTTGGTGCGGGGACTAGCGCGAACGCAGGTCCCCACTACCAGAAATTATACGCTCGAGTTACCCACATTTGGGGTAATCGCAAGGGTCAACCCAATCGAAGTGCAATGAAAGAGCCTCACCTTGAGAGGACTGCCTCCCTGATCACAGTGCCTCCCGCGTCAGGTAAGTATGCCTTTTCAGCCTCTCCGGGACCGCAAAACGCAACTTGTCTGCGCATACCATGTGGTAATGGAGGTCACGTGCTCCTCGTCCTGTCGTGTCGTGCTGTCCACTCGCTGCTATGCTACCTAGAAAAGAGAAGAGAATGTGAAGGTTGGTTGCTTGGTCACTTTTTCTGCTTTCACTTGATTATTTCTTCCCCAGAGGGAAGTGGGCCACGCTCGGAGGTAGTGCTATACCGAGGCAACCCGTGGCCGGGACGAGGCAAGCCTCTTTTCCACGGCCCAGTTCCAAAAATCAGTTTAATATATGAGCTGCTCGATGAGCAGCGGTATCAGATATTAAGCTGATAAGAACAGATTACTACACTTGATCTTAGCCAAAAGGCCGAGAAGCGATGCCCGTAAATGGCTCACGGCGGACAAGGTGCTCCCAGTCTCATGGCCACGAGATATGGTGGTCCGTTACAATCCGTGCCAAGGAAGGAATGCCCAAAGCCAACCTGAAAGCGAGGCGCACACAACGATCGCTCTTGTACAGTGGGCAGCAGCACCAGCATTGCATGGCACTTGCGTGACGGCAAGAGGACAAATGCACATTGTGCTTGCTCTGACCTCGTTTTCATTTTCCCTTATAACAAAGTTTAATTTTCACGGCAAATTACTTGTCTACGACCATACCACAGGGAAAACACCGGTTCTCGTCCGATCACCGAAGTTAAGCCCTGTCGGGCGGGGTTTAGTACTTGGATGGGAGACCGCCTGGGAATACCCCGTGTTGTAGGCTTCCCTTTTTCTTCTGTACACTTGATTATCTCAAAAAATCTCAGTTTCTTTCAATGAAAGAAAGACACATTCCAAACCAGGTTTTTTGAACACAACATGCCAACGATATGTCAAAGATGAGACATACGACAAAAACAAAATAGTTCACACGAGAAAGTGGAACTTGTATTCCCAAGGGAGCGCGTGCGCGCGAGATCTTATCAATCCAACGTTTATGACATGAAACGTATCTTTTCGTGTGAGCAAAGAACAGGATACGACAAGTAAAAAATGCATGCACTGTTATGCATTAGATGGAAGTTAACCTAGCCCGGATGATATGTATACAACGAAGGCTACAACACTACAACATTGATCTTGCGAAAACGTGACTTACGTGACGTAGCGCACTTCAAAGTCTTACTGTTCCCTGCTCAACACGGACAGTACGTATTCAAAGGGCCGATAAAGACACTATCCTGAACCATGAAAGATTTACTTTTTATGATAACAATCCAATTAACTGATAACATAGAGAAACCACAAAGTGTTGGCACAGAAATGTAACGCCAACTGATCTGGCGGGTCCTCAGTTACTCAATGCAAACGGGGCTCTCCAGAACGCAACATAACACAACGCAAAAGAAATCTATCGCGATGGAGCAGTACAAACACACATCCACTTACGTTTTCGAAACGATGCACGAGGATAAGAGCTCGACCCGCTGGCATTTTCTTGTCTCACTCGTCTATCGATGGAAATCGATGCGGCTGAAATAAACACGTCGTCTCCCTCTCTGTACGGCCAAGAATGAGAGAAATGAAATCACAGTTTTTCAGTGCACCAAGTACGGACATTCACCTACAATTTCAGCAGTGGACTTCACAAATACAACTCACCTTCCTTAGTCCTTACACCGCCACCGCATCTCCTTCCCTGCCCTGCCTGAAACGTTACCAACAAACTTCCCATTAGCCAACTTTGCCACCGGGGTTTGGTGCGGGACTAAGCGCGAACGCAGGTCCCCACTACCAGAAATTATACGCTCGAGTTACCCACATTTGGGGTAATCGCAAGGGTCAACCCCAATCGAAGTGCAATGAAAGAGCCTCACCTTGAGAGGACTGCCTCCCTGATCACCAAGTGCCTCCCGCGTCAGGTAAGTTTTTTTTATGTTTAAGGCGAATGGCAGCCCCCCGGTAGGGTGAGTGCAATGGCTGCCAGACATTCAGACTCATCCATCAACAACAATGGTTCGCCTCAAACGGGGGTGCACCAGCACGTCAAACGTCACCGGGGAATCGAACCCCGCCCCTACAAACAAAAAAAAAAAACAAAACTAACGAAGAAAAGCATTCACGAGACGCCTCGTCCGACTTACACTCGAGAATGGCATTTCCACATCAAACAAACAAACAAGCAAACCAACAGGACGAAGGACTACAGGACAAAACAAAAACAACCGAACTGTGCAGCGGCGAATGGCAGACCTGACAAGGACGCCAGTCAGAAAGACTCATCCTAACAGGAGTAGGTACGCCGCGAGACAGCAACAGCTTGGGGCGACAATGGGACTAGAACTGGGACAGAGAAAAACGACCATTGCAAACAGAGCCGATAATGCCAGACGCACCCCACTGACGATGAAAATAACGTAGACGACGGGGGGACTTGAAACGCTTAAAAAGGAGAGGTAGATTGAACTTGACACGAGAGCGGACCTTTGCGATGACATCGAGAGCACCGGGCGGCACATTACGGAAACGAAAGTCATTCCGAGCGAGCCAGATAAAATACTTACAGACAACCTAGGATGTACACGAAAACACGAGGAACTCGACGGATCTCAGCCGGGTCAAAAACCAAACAGCACGTGACGGCAAACCAAAGAAGGGGACGAAGACGAAAAAACCAAACAATAGAGACTGTAACCATGAAAGAACACTATGAGCAAGAGGGCAGGAGAAAAACAAGTGAGAAGGACATTCAGAGGCAAGACGGCAAAAAGCAAGAAGGGTCGACCGAGTACCCAAAAACCGACAAGGCGATCGGCAGTGTACAACACGCCATGGCGACCTTTCAGTTGAGATCGATCACTGGGCGGTCAAGATTGAAGAAGAACAATTGGGACCAGGTCGAAGGCCAGTAGAGAGTATAGCCATACAAAGGAAAAAACTTGTCAACACAATGGGGAGTCGGACGATCCTCAGACAGCAAAAACAAATAAACAGAATTTGCAGAGATAGAGGAAACAGCAGCAAACATGATGAGGGGACAAAGACGCAATGACAAGGGAGGAACGACGCCGACGGGAAAAGGAACCACCAACCAAACGCCAAGCAGACAGAAGAGCAGAGTAAAACGGGGGGAGGGACTTGGAGGAAAAGGCCTCAGGACGGGACAGAACAACATCAAGAGCAGGGACACCAAAACGAGAATCACACCAAAAGGAAAAGAAATGGACCCAACTACGCGGAGAAAACAGTGAAACGCCGAACCCACTGGACAAGAAGCGCAGAAACCTTAAGACGAAGATCAATGACAGAAAAACCCACCAGCAGATGTAGGCTGAACAACAACAGCACGAGAAACCAGATCGCGTTTGCCCTTCCAAAAAAACCCAAAAACCAATTTACAAAGCTCGGAAGAAACCCAAGGGGGGACATGAATTAGGGAGGCAATGTACCAAAACCCTAGAAAGGGCCAAGGCGTTGATGACGAGAGCTCTCCCGCCGTAGGACAGGGAGCGTTGCCTCCAAGAAGCCAGCACATTCTCCACGGCATCAATCCTAGGACGCCAGTTCACTTCCTCCAAATTCCCAGGCCCAATAAAGACGCCCAGCACTTTGATCTTGGCCGAGGTCCCAGTCCAGGGTGACAGGGGGGTCAGTCCTGCCAGACCACGAACCGAGCCACAATCCCTTGGATTTGGATCCCTGATTAAGCTTAGCACCAGAACCCCTTTCAAAAAGAGCATAAACTTCAAAAATAGCAGCAATGGCAATATCAGACGTGACAATGAGAGAGGTGTCATCGGCGTACTGCGAGATCGGAGACAGGGCCCGCGGGGGCCCGGGGACAGAAAGACCAATGATACGTGGATTGGCACGAATGTTAACAGCAAGCACTTCAGAAACTAGAACATACAATAATGGAGACAAAGGACAGCCCTGACGCACGCCACGAGACAAAGGAAAAAACCGAGACAGATAACCATTAACAACTACAGAGCTTTGGACAGCAGAATAGAACAGAACAACCCAACGGACAAAAGATGGGCCAAAACCCATCCTCGACAAAGTAGCACACATAAATGACCAATCCACTCTATCAAAGGCCTTTTCCTGGTCTAAGGAGAGAACGGCAACGGGATGTCAGATTCCGTGGCAAAGGCAACCACATCACGCAAAAGAGCAACATTCTCGCCAATAAACCTGCCAGGAACACCGCAGGTCTGATCCTCACTAACAAACCAGATGGATAACTTTGAGAAGGCGCCCAGCAATAAACACGAGAAGCAAGCTTATAGTCGACGTTGAGAAGGGAGATGGGGCGCCAGTTACGAGCGTCCAACCGATCTCCCTTCTTAAAGATTAAGGATATGAGACCCCGCCGTTGAGACAAAGACATAGAACCAGACAGATAACACGAATTCAAGACCTCCACTAAATCAGACCCAAGGACGTCCCAGAATTTCAAGTTAAAACTCCATGGGAGAGGCCATCGGACCCCGGGGCTTTACGACGAGCCATGCCAACAAGGGCACGATGACACTCCTCAAGAGTCAGAAAGCCCTCACAAAGATCAGCTTGGGCAGATGAAAGGACGAGGGACACATTACTGAGAAGAATATCTTGAGCGGCGGAATCCGTAGGACAGGCAGTAAAAAAAGAGAGGAGTAGAAAGTGGCGAACGAAGAACACAGATCAGAAGGTGTTGAAACAATGGACCCATCAGGGTTCCGAAGCGCAGAAACCCACCGGTCAGCAGACCGTTTCTTCTCTAAACGAAAAAAGTACGCCGATGAGACTTCGCCCTCCTCAACCCATCGGACACACGTGACCGTACTTGGGCACCTTGAGCAGCCCTGATGTCATAGGCGGAAAGCTGTTCAAGGGTGGATCGATAAACACCTAAAACAGACAGGCAACCAGCATCAAGCCGTGCCTTGAGGTGTGCCGCCAACTAGCCAACAAATCGCGTGACCAAGATTCTTTCTGCGACCGGCGCACACAGTAAGATACCGTAATGCCCTTCGATCTTTGCTTTACCGGAATCCCACCACTTGGAAAGAGAGGAAAAACAGAGCTTACAGTCCTTCCAATCGGCCCAAAAGTCAGAAATAAGGCGACAGACCAGTACTCCTCCTCCTCCAGGACTGAGGTATTAAGCTTCCAAAGCCCCGGACCAGGAGGAATAACGTCAGGAACAGTAAGAGAGCAGGACACAGCACAATGGTCTGAAAACGGACACGGAAGAATTTCACAAACAGAGACAGAGACGCAACCCAGACATAAGGGCACCCAATTAGATCTATACGGGAGGAGATAGAGCCATCCGCCTTAGTCCAGGTAAAGGCGGAGGAAGACGGATGGAGGTATCTCCAAATATCAATACAACAGACATCGTCAAAAAGACGACCAAGGGCAACAACACTCTCACGCGAGGTATCACCGACCACGGAGCCCACACGGTCAGCAGCGCGATCAAAGACGGTATTAAAATCGCCGGCGAGGAGGGTGGGAACTGAAGGGTCTAATCGGGAAGAGACCCCGTCCAGGAAGGCATCACGATCAGGGTTACGATTGGGAGCATAAATGCAAGCAACCCTGAACACAGCGCCACGCAAAGAAAACTCACATAACAAAAACCGACCACAACTATCAGAGGAAGAGATTTAACAAGGGACAACACTGGACGAAAACAAAAACATACAACCACAAGGACTTATTAGAGCCGGAGACACCACAACGGAAAGACCAGATGACTGGAAACCAGGACTGACACTCACTGAGGGAGATGCAGTGGGCCTCTTGGAGGCACACTACATCAGGAAACAACAGGCAAGGAATGAAGCCACTGTACAAACCCAGCTCGCTTAGACTGGTCTCGCAGACCGTTGACGTTAATTGAGACAACTGACAGAGCCATAATGGAGTACAGTAAAAGAGTAACTATGTACGTGCTTTGCGTTGGGGGAGGGAAAACGACACATCAGGCAAACCTTCGTGCTTCGCAGACTTGACAGTATCAGCTGAAGCACGAGTCTTCGATTTAGTAGAAGAGGGCGCAGCTCCGCTCTTCTTAGCCACCTTTGTAAGAGCCTTCCGGGAAGGAGTAACAGAAGAGCTATCAGAGGAGGTTCTCAACGGAATCACAACCGCGTTTACGAGGAGTGGATACCTCAACCATTTCCACCTCCAAAGGTTCAACAGATTGGGAGGATGGAGGAAACACCCGAAGAAACAAGACTGTCGGTACCACCACTAGCAAACAGTACCCCTTACGACGCACACCTGTATTCTCAGCCACTTTACATAAAGTGCCACCACTTGGTGGTTTTTAACATTTTGTAATTTTTTAACAGAATCTCAGTACTTTTGGCAGATGCCCGTAAATGCTCACGGCGGACAAGGTGCTCCCAGTCTCATGGCCACGAGATATGGTGGTCCGATTACAATCCGTGCCAAGGAAGGAATGCCCAAAGCCAACCTGAAAGCGAGGCGCACACAACGATCGCTCTTGTACAGTGGGCAGCAGCACCAGCATTGCATGGCACTTGCGTTGACGGCAAGAGGACAAATGCACATTGTGCTTGCTCTGACCTCGTTTTCATTTTCCCTTATAACAAAGTTAATTTTCACGGCAAATTACTTGTCTACGACCATACCACAGGGAAAACACCGGTTCTCGTCCGATCACCGAAGTTAAGCCCTGTCGGGCGGGGTTAGTACTTGGATGGGAGACCGCCTGGGAATACCCCGTGTTGTAGGCTTCCCTTTTTCCTTCTGTACACTTGATTATCTCAAAAAATCTCAGTTTCTTTCAATGAAAGAACATTCCAAACCAGGTTTTTTGAACACAACATGCCAACGATATGTCAAAGATGAGACATACGACAAAAACAAAATAGTTCACACGAGAAAGTGGAACTTGTATTCCCAAGGGAGCGCGTGCGCGCGAGATCTTATCAATCCAACGTTTATGACATGAAACGTATCTTTTCGTGTGAGCAAAGAACAGGATACGACAAGTAAAAAATGCATGCACTGTTATGCATTAGATGGAAGTTAACCTAGCCCGGATGATATGTATACAACGAAGGCTACAACACTACAACATTGATCTTGCGAAAACGTGACTTACGTGACGTAGCGCACTTCAAAGTCTTACTGTTCCCTGCTCAACACGGACAGTACGTATTCAAAGGGCCGATAAGACACTATCCTGACCATGAAAGATTTACTTTTTATGATAACAATCCAATTAACTGATAACATAGAGAAACCACAAAGTGTTGGCCACAGAAATGTAACGCCAACTGATCTGGCGGGTCCTCAGTTACTCAATGCAAAACGGGCTCTCCAGAACGCAACATAACACAACGCAAAATAAATCTATCGCGATGGAGCAGTACAAACACACATCCACTTACGTTTTCGAAACGATGCACGAGGATAAGAGCTCGACCCGCTGGCATTTTCTTGTCTCACTCGTCTATCGATGGAAATCGATGCGGCTGAAATAAACACGTCGTCTCCCTCTCTGTACGGCCAAGAATGAGAGAAATGAAATCACAGTTTTTCAGTGCACCAAGTACGGAACATTCACCTACAATTTCAGCAGTGGACTTCACAAATACAACTCACCTTCCTTAGTCCTTACACCGCCACCGCATCTCCTTCCCTGCCCTGCCTGAAACGTTACCAACAAACCTTCCCATTAGCCAACTTTGCCACCGGGGTTTGGTGCGGGGACTAGCGCGAACGCAGGTCCCCACTACCAGAAATTATACGCTCGAGTTACCCACATTTGGGGTAATCGCAAGGGTCAACCCAATCGAAGTGCAATGAAAGAGCCTCACCTTGAGAGGACTGCCTCCCTGATCACAGTGCCTCCCGCGTCAGGTAAGTATGCCTTTTCAGCCTCTCCGGGACCGCAAAACGCAACTTGTCTGCGCATACCATGTGGTAATGGAGGTCACGTGCTCCTCGTCCTGTCGTGTCGTGCTGTCCACTCGCTGCTATGCTACCTAGAAAAGAGAAGAGAATGTGAAGGTTGGTTGCTTGGTCACTTTTTCTGCTTTCACTTGATTATTTCTTCCCCAGAGGGAAGTGGGCCACGCTCGGAGGTAGTGCTATACCGAGGCAACCCGTGGCCGGGACGAGGCAAGCCTCTTTTCCACGGCCCAGTTCCAAAAATCAGTTTAATATATGAGCTGCTCGATGAGCAGCGGTATCAGATATTAAGCTGATAAGAACAGATTACTACACTTGATCTTAGCCAAAAGGCCGAGAAGCGATGCCCGTAAATGGCTCACGGCGGACAAGGTGCTCCCAGTCTCATGGCCACGAGATATGGTGGTCCGTTACAATCCGTGCCAAGGAAGGAATGCCCAAAGCCAACCTGAAAGCGAGGCGCACACAACGATCGCTCTTGTACAGTGGGCAGCAGCACCAGCATTGCATGGCACTTGCGTGACGGCAAGAGGACAAATGCACATTGTGCTTGCTCTGACCTCGTTTTCATTTTCCCTTATAACAAAGTTTAATTTTCACGGCAAATTACTTGTCTACGACCATACCACAGGGAAAACACCGGTTCTCGTCCGATCACCGAAGTTAAGCCCTGTCGGGCGGGGTTTAGTACTTGGATGGGAGACCGCCTGGGAATACCCCGTGTTGTAGGCTTCCCTTTTTCTTCTGTACACTTGATTATCTCAAAAAATCTCAGTTTCTTTCAATGAAAGAAAGACACATTCCAAACCAGGTTTTTTGAACACAACATGCCAACGATATGTCAAAGATGAGACATACGACAAAAACAAAATAGTTCACACGAGAAAGTGGAACTTGTATTCCCAAGGGAGCGCGTGCGCGCGAGATCTTATCAATCCAACGTTTATGACATGAAACGTATCTTTTCGTGTGAGCAAAGAACAGGATACGACAAGTAAAAAATGCATGCACTGTTATGCATTAGATGGAAGTTAACCTAGCCCGGATGATATGTATACAACGAAGGCTACAACACTACAACATTGATCTTGCGAAAACGTGACTTACGTGACGTAGCGCACTTCAAAGTCTTACTGTTCCCTGCTCAACACGGACAGTACGTATTCAAAGGGCCGATAAAGACACTATCCTGAACCATGAAAGATTTACTTTTTATGATAACAATCCAATTAACTGATAACATAGAGAAACCACAAAGTGTTGGCACAGAAATGTAACGCCAACTGATCTGGCGGGTCCTCAGTTACTCAATGCAAACGGGGCTCTCCAGAACGCAACATAACACAACGCAAAAGAAATCTATCGCGATGGAGCAGTACAAACACACATCCACTTACGTTTTCGAAACGATGCACGAGGATAAGAGCTCGACCCGCTGGCATTTTCTTGTCTCACTCGTCTATCGATGGAAATCGATGCGGCTGAAATAAACACGTCGTCTCCCTCTCTGTACGGCCAAGAATGAGAGAAATGAAATCACAGTTTTTCAGTGCACCAAGTACGGACATTCACCTACAATTTCAGCAGTGGACTTCACAAATACAACTCACCTTCCTTAGTCCTTACACCGCCACCGCATCTCCTTCCCTGCCCTGCCTGAAACGTTACCAACAAACTTCCCATTAGCCAACTTTGCCACCGGGGTTTGGTGCGGGACTAAGCGCGAACGCAGGTCCCCACTACCAGAAATTATACGCTCGAGTTACCCACATTTGGGGTAATCGCAAGGGTCAACCCCAATCGAAGTGCAATGAAAGAGCCTCACCTTGAGAGGACTGCCTCCCTGATCACCAAGTGCCTCCCGCGTCAGGTAAGTTTTTTTTATGTTTAAGGCGAATGGCAGCCCCCCGGTAGGGTGAGTGCAATGGCTGCCAGACATTCAGACTCATCCATCAACAACAATGGTTCGCCTCAAACGGGGGTGCACCAGCACGTCAAACGTCACCGGGGAATCGAACCCCGCCCCTACAAACAAAAAAAAAAAACAAAACTAACGAAGAAAAGCATTCACGAGACGCCTCGTCCGACTTACACTCGAGAATGGCATTTCCACATCAAACAAACAAACAAGCAAACCAACAGGACGAAGGACTACAGGACAAAACAAAAACAACCGAACTGTGCAGCGGCGAATGGCAGACCTGACAAGGACGCCAGTCAGAAAGACTCATCCTAACAGGAGTAGGTACGCCGCGAGACAGCAACAGCTTGGGGCGACAATGGGACTAGAACTGGGACAGAGAAAAACGACCATTGCAAACAGAGCCGATAATGCCAGACGCACCCCACTGACGATGAAAATAACGTAGACGACGGGGGGACTTGAAACGCTTAAAAAGGAGAGGTAGATTGAACTTGACACGAGAGCGGACCTTTGCGATGACATCGAGAGCACCGGGCGGCACATTACGGAAACGAAAGTCATTCCGAGCGAGCCAGATAAAATACTTACAGACAACCTAGGATGTACACGAAAACACGAGGAACTCGACGGATCTCAGCCGGGTCAAAAACCAAACAGCACGTGACGGCAAACCAAAGAAGGGGACGAAGACGAAAAAACCAAACAATAGAGACTGTAACCATGAAAGAACACTATGAGCAAGAGGGCAGGAGAAAAACAAGTGAGAAGGACATTCAGAGGCAAGACGGCAAAAAGCAAGAAGGGTCGACCGAGTACCCAAAAACCGACAAGGCGATCGGCAGTGTACAACACGCCATGGCGACCTTTCAGTTGAGATCGATCACTGGGCGGTCAAGATTGAAGAAGAACAATTGGGACCAGGTCGAAGGCCAGTAGAGAGTATAGCCATACAAAGGAAAAAACTTGTCAACACAATGGGGAGTCGGACGATCCTCAGACAGCAAAAACAAATAAACAGAATTTGCAGAGATAGAGGAAACAGCAGCAAACATGATGAGGGGACAAAGACGCAATGACAAGGGAGGAACGACGCCGACGGGAAAAGGAACCACCAACCAAACGCCAAGCAGACAGAAGAGCAGAGTAAAACGGGGGGAGGGACTTGGAGGAAAAGGCCTCAGGACGGGACAGAACAACATCAAGAGCAGGGACACCAAAACGAGAATCACACCAAAAGGAAAAGAAATGGACCCAACTACGCGGAGAAAACAGTGAAACGCCGAACCCACTGGACAAGAAGCGCAGAAACCTTAAGACGAAGATCAATGACAGAAAAACCCACCAGCAGATGTAGGCTGAACAACAACAGCACGAGAAACCAGATCGCGTTTGCCCTTCCAAAAAAACCCAAAAACCAATTTACAAAGCTCGGAAGAAACCCAAGGGGGGACATGAATTAGGGAGGCAATGTACCAAAACCCTAGAAAGGGCCAAGGCGTTGATGACGAGAGCTCTCCCGCCGTAGGACAGGGAGCGTTGCCTCCAAGAAGCCAGCACATTCTCCACGGCATCAATCCTAGGACGCCAGTTCACTTCCTCCAAATTCCCAGGCCCAATAAAGACGCCCAGCACTTTGATCTTGGCCGAGGTCCCAGTCCAGGGTGACAGGGGGGTCAGTCCTGCCAGACCACGAACCGAGCCACAATCCCTTGGATTTGGATCCCTGATTAAGCTTAGCACCAGAACCCCTTTCAAAAAGAGCATAAACTTCAAAAATAGCAGCAATGGCAATATCAGACGTGACAATGAGAGAGGTGTCATCGGCGTACTGCGAGATCGGAGACAGGGCCCGCGGGGGCCCGGGGACAGAAAGACCAATGATACGTGGATTGGCACGAATGTTAACAGCAAGCACTTCAGAAACTAGAACATACAATAATGGAGACAAAGGACAGCCCTGACGCACGCCACGAGACAAAGGAAAAAACCGAGACAGATAACCATTAACAACTACAGAGCTTTGGACAGCAGAATAGAACAGAACAACCCAACGGACAAAAGATGGGCCAAAACCCATCCTCGACAAAGTAGCACACATAAATGACCAATCCACTCTATCAAAGGCCTTTTCCTGGTCTAAGGAGAGAACGGCAACGGGATGTCAGATTCCGTGGCAAAGGCAACCACATCACGCAAAAGAGCAACATTCTCGCCAATAAACCTGCCAGGAACACCGCAGGTCTGATCCTCACTAACAAACCAGATGGATAACTTTGAGAAGGCGCCCAGCAATAAACACGAGAAGCAAGCTTATAGTCGACGTTGAGAAGGGAGATGGGGCGCCAGTTACGAGCGTCCAACCGATCTCCCTTCTTAAAGATTAAGGATATGAGACCCCGCCGTTGAGACAAAGACATAGAACCAGACAGATAACACGAATTCAAGACCTCCACTAAATCAGACCCAAGGACGTCCCAGAATTTCAAGTTAAAACTCCATGGGAGAGGCCATCGGACCCCGGGGCTTTACGACGAGCCATGCCAACAAGGGCACGATGACACTCCTCAAGAGTCAGAAAGCCCTCACAAAGATCAGCTTGGGCAGATGAAAGGACGAGGGACACATTACTGAGAAGAATATCTTGAGCGGCGGAATCCGTAGGACAGGCAGTAAAAAAAGAGAGGAGTAGAAAGTGGCGAACGAAGAACACAGATCAGAAGGTGTTGAAACAATGGACCCATCAGGGTTCCGAAGCGCAGAAACCCACCGGTCAGCAGACCGTTTCTTCTCTAAACGAAAAAAGTACGCCGATGAGACTTCGCCCTCCTCAACCCATCGGACACACGTGACCGTACTTGGGCACCTTGAGCAGCCCTGATGTCATAGGCGGAAAGCTGTTCAAGGGTGGATCGATAAACACCTAAAACAGACAGGCAACCAGCATCAAGCCGTGCCTTGAGGTGTGCCGCCAACTAGCCAACAAATCGCGTGACCAAGATTCTTTCTGCGACCGGCGCACACAGTAAGATACCGTAATGCCCTTCGATCTTTGCTTTACCGGAATCCCACCACTTGGAAAGAGAGGAAAAACAGAGCTTACAGTCCTTCCAATCGGCCCAAAAGTCAGAAATAAGGCGACAGACCAGTACTCCTCCTCCTCCAGGACTGAGGTATTAAGCTTCCAAAGCCCCGGACCAGGAGGAATAACGTCAGGAACAGTAAGAGAGCAGGACACAGCACAATGGTCTGAAAACGGACACGGAAGAATTTCACAAACAGAGACAGAGACGCAACCCAGACATAAGGGCACCCAATTAGATCTATACGGGAGGAGATAGAGCCATCCGCCTTAGTCCAGGTAAAGGCGGAGGAAGACGGATGGAGGTATCTCCAAATATCAATACAACAGACATCGTCAAAAAGACGACCAAGGGCAACAACACTCTCACGCGAGGTATCACCGACCACGGAGCCCACACGGTCAGCAGCGCGATCAAAGACGGTATTAAAATCGCCGGCGAGGAGGGTGGGAACTGAAGGGTCTAATCGGGAAGAGACCCCGTCCAGGAAGGCATCACGATCAGGGTTACGATTGGGAGCATAAATGCAAGCAACCCTGAACACAGCGCCACGCAAAGAAAACTCACATAACAAAAACCGACCACAACTATCAGAGGAAGAGATTTAACAAGGGACAACACTGGACGAAAACAAAAACATACAACCACAAGGACTTATTAGAGCCGGAGACACCACAACGGAAAGACCAGATGACTGGAAACCAGGACTGACACTCACTGAGGGAGATGCAGTGGGCCTCTTGGAGGCACACTACATCAGGAAACAACAGGCAAGGAATGAAGCCACTGTACAAACCCAGCTCGCTTAGACTGGTCTCGCAGACCGTTGACGTTAATTGAGACAACTGACAGAGCCATAATGGAGTACAGTAAAAGAGTAACTATGTACGTGCTTTGCGTTGGGGGAGGGAAAACGACACATCAGGCAAACCTTCGTGCTTCGCAGACTTGACAGTATCAGCTGAAGCACGAGTCTTCGATTTAGTAGAAGAGGGCGCAGCTCCGCTCTTCTTAGCCACCTTTGTAAGAGCCTTCCGGGAAGGAGTAACAGAAGAGCTATCAGAGGAGGTTCTCAACGGAATCACAACCGCGTTTACGAGGAGTGGATACCTCAACCATTTCCACCTCCAAAGGTTCAACAGATTGGGAGGATGGAGGAAACACCCGAAGAAACAAGACTGTCGGTACCACCACTAGCAAACAGTACCCCTTACGACGCACACCTGTATTCTCAGCCACTTTACATAAAGTGCCACCACTTGGTGGTTTTTAACATTTTGTAATTTTTTAACAGAATCTCAGTACTTTTGGCAGATGCCCGTAAATGCTCACGGCGGACAAGGTGCTCCCAGTCTCATGGCCACGAGATATGGTGGTCCGATTACAATCCGTGCCAAGGAAGGAATGCCCAAAGCCAACCTGAAAGCGAGGCGCACACAACGATCGCTCTTGTACAGTGGGCAGCAGCACCAGCATTGCATGGCACTTGCGTTGACGGCAAGAGGACAAATGCACATTGTGCTTGCTCTGACCTCGTTTTCATTTTCCCTTATAACAAAGTTAATTTTCACGGCAAATTACTTGTCTACGACCATACCACAGGGAAAACACCGGTTCTCGTCCGATCACCGAAGTTAAGCCCTGTCGGGCGGGGTTAGTACTTGGATGGGAGACCGCCTGGGAATACCCCGTGTTGTAGGCTTCCCTTTTTCCTTCTGTACACTTGATTATCTCAAAAAATCTCAGTTTCTTTCAATGAAAGAACATTCCAAACCAGGTTTTTTGAACACAACATGCCAACGATATGTCAAAGATGAGACATACGACAAAAACAAAATAGTTCACACGAGAAAGTGGAACTTGTATTCCCAAGGGAGCGCGTGCGCGCGAGATCTTATCAATCCAACGTTTATGACATGAAACGTATCTTTTCGTGTGAGCAAAGAACAGGATACGACAAGTAAAAAATGCATGCACTGTTATGCATTAGATGGAAGTTAACCTAGCCCGGATGATATGTATACAACGAAGGCTACAACACTACAACATTGATCTTGCGAAAACGTGACTTACGTGACGTAGCGCACTTCAAAGTCTTACTGTTCCCTGCTCAACACGGACAGTACGTATTCAAAGGGCCGATAAGACACTATCCTGACCATGAAAGATTTACTTTTTATGATAACAATCCAATTAACTGATAACATAGAGAAACCACAAAGTGTTGGCCACAGAAATGTAACGCCAACTGATCTGGCGGGTCCTCAGTTACTCAATGCAAAACGGGCTCTCCAGAACGCAACATAACACAACGCAAAATAAATCTATCGCGATGGAGCAGTACAAACACACATCCACTTACGTTTTCGAAACGATGCACGAGGATAAGAGCTCGACCCGCTGGCATTTTCTTGTCTCACTCGTCTATCGATGGAAATCGATGCGGCTGAAATAAACACGTCGTCTCCCTCTCTGTACGGCCAAGAATGAGAGAAATGAAATCACAGTTTTTCAGTGCACCAAGTACGGAACATTCACCTACAATTTCAGCAGTGGACTTCACAAATACAACTCACCTTCCTTAGTCCTTACACCGCCACCGCATCTCCTTCCCTGCCCTGCCTGAAACGTTACCAACAAACCTTCCCATTAGCCAACTTTGCCACCGGGGTTTGGTGCGGGGACTAGCGCGAACGCAGGTCCCCACTACCAGAAATTATACGCTCGAGTTACCCACATTTGGGGTAATCGCAAGGGTCAACCCAATCGAAGTGCAATGAAAGAGCCTCACCTTGAGAGGACTGCCTCCCTGATCACAGTGCCTCCCGCGTCAGGTAAGTATGCCTTTTCAGCCTCTCCGGGACCGCAAAACGCAACTTGTCTGCGCATACCATGTGGTAATGGAGGTCACGTGCTCCTCGTCCTGTCGTGTCGTGCTGTCCACTCGCTGCTATGCTACCTAGAAAAGAGAAGAGAATGTGAAGGTTGGTTGCTTGGTCACTTTTTCTGCTTTCACTTGATTATTTCTTCCCCAGAGGGAAGTGGGCCACGCTCGGAGGTAGTGCTATACCGAGGCAACCCGTGGCCGGGACGAGGCAAGCCTCTTTTCCACGGCCCAGTTCCAAAAATCAGTTTAATATATGAGCTGCTCGATGAGCAGCGGTATCAGATATTAAGCTGATAAGAACAGATTACTACACTTGATCTTAGCCAAAAGGCCGAGAAGCGATGCCCGTAAATGGCTCACGGCGGACAAGGTGCTCCCAGTCTCATGGCCACGAGATATGGTGGTCCGTTACAATCCGTGCCAAGGAAGGAATGCCCAAAGCCAACCTGAAAGCGAGGCGCACACAACGATCGCTCTTGTACAGTGGGCAGCAGCACCAGCATTGCATGGCACTTGCGTGACGGCAAGAGGACAAATGCACATTGTGCTTGCTCTGACCTCGTTTTCATTTTCCCTTATAACAAAGTTTAATTTTCACGGCAAATTACTTGTCTACGACCATACCACAGGGAAAACACCGGTTCTCGTCCGATCACCGAAGTTAAGCCCTGTCGGGCGGGGTTTAGTACTTGGATGGGAGACCGCCTGGGAATACCCCGTGTTGTAGGCTTCCCTTTTTCTTCTGTACACTTGATTATCTCAAAAAATCTCAGTTTCTTTCAATGAAAGAAAGACACATTCCAAACCAGGTTTTTTGAACACAACATGCCAACGATATGTCAAAGATGAGACATACGACAAAAACAAAATAGTTCACACGAGAAAGTGGAACTTGTATTCCCAAGGGAGCGCGTGCGCGCGAGATCTTATCAATCCAACGTTTATGACATGAAACGTATCTTTTCGTGTGAGCAAAGAACAGGATACGACAAGTAAAAAATGCATGCACTGTTATGCATTAGATGGAAGTTAACCTAGCCCGGATGATATGTATACAACGAAGGCTACAACACTACAACATTGATCTTGCGAAAACGTGACTTACGTGACGTAGCGCACTTCAAAGTCTTACTGTTCCCTGCTCAACACGGACAGTACGTATTCAAAGGGCCGATAAAGACACTATCCTGAACCATGAAAGATTTACTTTTTATGATAACAATCCAATTAACTGATAACATAGAGAAACCACAAAGTGTTGGCACAGAAATGTAACGCCAACTGATCTGGCGGGTCCTCAGTTACTCAATGCAAACGGGGCTCTCCAGAACGCAACATAACACAACGCAAAAGAAATCTATCGCGATGGAGCAGTACAAACACACATCCACTTACGTTTTCGAAACGATGCACGAGGATAAGAGCTCGACCCGCTGGCATTTTCTTGTCTCACTCGTCTATCGATGGAAATCGATGCGGCTGAAATAAACACGTCGTCTCCCTCTCTGTACGGCCAAGAATGAGAGAAATGAAATCACAGTTTTTCAGTGCACCAAGTACGGACATTCACCTACAATTTCAGCAGTGGACTTCACAAATACAACTCACCTTCCTTAGTCCTTACACCGCCACCGCATCTCCTTCCCTGCCCTGCCTGAAACGTTACCAACAAACTTCCCATTAGCCAACTTTGCCACCGGGGTTTGGTGCGGGACTAAGCGCGAACGCAGGTCCCCACTACCAGAAATTATACGCTCGAGTTACCCACATTTGGGGTAATCGCAAGGGTCAACCCCAATCGAAGTGCAATGAAAGAGCCTCACCTTGAGAGGACTGCCTCCCTGATCACCAAGTGCCTCCCGCGTCAGGTAAGTTTTTTTTATGTTTAAGGCGAATGGCAGCCCCCCGGTAGGGTGAGTGCAATGGCTGCCAGACATTCAGACTCATCCATCAACAACAATGGTTCGCCTCAAACGGGGGTGCACCAGCACGTCAAACGTCACCGGGGAATCGAACCCCGCCCCTACAAACAAAAAAAAAAAACAAAACTAACGAAGAAAAGCATTCACGAGACGCCTCGTCCGACTTACACTCGAGAATGGCATTTCCACATCAAACAAACAAACAAGCAAACCAACAGGACGAAGGACTACAGGACAAAACAAAAACAACCGAACTGTGCAGCGGCGAATGGCAGACCTGACAAGGACGCCAGTCAGAAAGACTCATCCTAACAGGAGTAGGTACGCCGCGAGACAGCAACAGCTTGGGGCGACAATGGGACTAGAACTGGGACAGAGAAAAACGACCATTGCAAACAGAGCCGATAATGCCAGACGCACCCCACTGACGATGAAAATAACGTAGACGACGGGGGGACTTGAAACGCTTAAAAAGGAGAGGTAGATTGAACTTGACACGAGAGCGGACCTTTGCGATGACATCGAGAGCACCGGGCGGCACATTACGGAAACGAAAGTCATTCCGAGCGAGCCAGATAAAATACTTACAGACAACCTAGGATGTACACGAAAACACGAGGAACTCGACGGATCTCAGCCGGGTCAAAAACCAAACAGCACGTGACGGCAAACCAAAGAAGGGGACGAAGACGAAAAAACCAAACAATAGAGACTGTAACCATGAAAGAACACTATGAGCAAGAGGGCAGGAGAAAAACAAGTGAGAAGGACATTCAGAGGCAAGACGGCAAAAAGCAAGAAGGGTCGACCGAGTACCCAAAAACCGACAAGGCGATCGGCAGTGTACAACACGCCATGGCGACCTTTCAGTTGAGATCGATCACTGGGCGGTCAAGATTGAAGAAGAACAATTGGGACCAGGTCGAAGGCCAGTAGAGAGTATAGCCATACAAAGGAAAAAACTTGTCAACACAATGGGGAGTCGGACGATCCTCAGACAGCAAAAACAAATAAACAGAATTTGCAGAGATAGAGGAAACAGCAGCAAACATGATGAGGGGACAAAGACGCAATGACAAGGGAGGAACGACGCCGACGGGAAAAGGAACCACCAACCAAACGCCAAGCAGACAGAAGAGCAGAGTAAAACGGGGGGAGGGACTTGGAGGAAAAGGCCTCAGGACGGGACAGAACAACATCAAGAGCAGGGACACCAAAACGAGAATCACACCAAAAGGAAAAGAAATGGACCCAACTACGCGGAGAAAACAGTGAAACGCCGAACCCACTGGACAAGAAGCGCAGAAACCTTAAGACGAAGATCAATGACAGAAAAACCCACCAGCAGATGTAGGCTGAACAACAACAGCACGAGAAACCAGATCGCGTTTGCCCTTCCAAAAAAACCCAAAAACCAATTTACAAAGCTCGGAAGAAACCCAAGGGGGGACATGAATTAGGGAGGCAATGTACCAAAACCCTAGAAAGGGCCAAGGCGTTGATGACGAGAGCTCTCCCGCCGTAGGACAGGGAGCGTTGCCTCCAAGAAGCCAGCACATTCTCCACGGCATCAATCCTAGGACGCCAGTTCACTTCCTCCAAATTCCCAGGCCCAATAAAGACGCCCAGCACTTTGATCTTGGCCGAGGTCCCAGTCCAGGGTGACAGGGGGGTCAGTCCTGCCAGACCACGAACCGAGCCACAATCCCTTGGATTTGGATCCCTGATTAAGCTTAGCACCAGAACCCCTTTCAAAAAGAGCATAAACTTCAAAAATAGCAGCAATGGCAATATCAGACGTGACAATGAGAGAGGTGTCATCGGCGTACTGCGAGATCGGAGACAGGGCCCGCGGGGGCCCGGGGACAGAAAGACCAATGATACGTGGATTGGCACGAATGTTAACAGCAAGCACTTCAGAAACTAGAACATACAATAATGGAGACAAAGGACAGCCCTGACGCACGCCACGAGACAAAGGAAAAAACCGAGACAGATAACCATTAACAACTACAGAGCTTTGGACAGCAGAATAGAACAGAACAACCCAACGGACAAAAGATGGGCCAAAACCCATCCTCGACAAAGTAGCACACATAAATGACCAATCCACTCTATCAAAGGCCTTTTCCTGGTCTAAGGAGAGAACGGCAACGGGATGTCAGATTCCGTGGCAAAGGCAACCACATCACGCAAAAGAGCAACATTCTCGCCAATAAACCTGCCAGGAACACCGCAGGTCTGATCCTCACTAACAAACCAGATGGATAACTTTGAGAAGGCGCCCAGCAATAAACACGAGAAGCAAGCTTATAGTCGACGTTGAGAAGGGAGATGGGGCGCCAGTTACGAGCGTCCAACCGATCTCCCTTCTTAAAGATTAAGGATATGAGACCCCGCCGTTGAGACAAAGACATAGAACCAGACAGATAACACGAATTCAAGACCTCCACTAAATCAGACCCAAGGACGTCCCAGAATTTCAAGTTAAAACTCCATGGGAGAGGCCATCGGACCCCGGGGCTTTACGACGAGCCATGCCAACAAGGGCACGATGACACTCCTCAAGAGTCAGAAAGCCCTCACAAAGATCAGCTTGGGCAGATGAAAGGACGAGGGACACATTACTGAGAAGAATATCTTGAGCGGCGGAATCCGTAGGACAGGCAGTAAAAAAAGAGAGGAGTAGAAAGTGGCGAACGAAGAACACAGATCAGAAGGTGTTGAAACAATGGACCCATCAGGGTTCCGAAGCGCAGAAACCCACCGGTCAGCAGACCGTTTCTTCTCTAAACGAAAAAAGTACGCCGATGAGACTTCGCCCTCCTCAACCCATCGGACACACGTGACCGTACTTGGGCACCTTGAGCAGCCCTGATGTCATAGGCGGAAAGCTGTTCAAGGGTGGATCGATAAACACCTAAAACAGACAGGCAACCAGCATCAAGCCGTGCCTTGAGGTGTGCCGCCAACTAGCCAACAAATCGCGTGACCAAGATTCTTTCTGCGACCGGCGCACACAGTAAGATACCGTAATGCCCTTCGATCTTTGCTTTACCGGAATCCCACCACTTGGAAAGAGAGGAAAAACAGAGCTTACAGTCCTTCCAATCGGCCCAAAAGTCAGAAATAAGGCGACAGACCAGTACTCCTCCTCCTCCAGGACTGAGGTATTAAGCTTCCAAAGCCCCGGACCAGGAGGAATAACGTCAGGAACAGTAAGAGAGCAGGACACAGCACAATGGTCTGAAAACGGACACGGAAGAATTTCACAAACAGAGACAGAGACGCAACCCAGACATAAGGGCACCCAATTAGATCTATACGGGAGGAGATAGAGCCATCCGCCTTAGTCCAGGTAAAGGCGGAGGAAGACGGATGGAGGTATCTCCAAATATCAATACAACAGACATCGTCAAAAAGACGACCAAGGGCAACAACACTCTCACGCGAGGTATCACCGACCACGGAGCCCACACGGTCAGCAGCGCGATCAAAGACGGTATTAAAATCGCCGGCGAGGAGGGTGGGAACTGAAGGGTCTAATCGGGAAGAGACCCCGTCCAGGAAGGCATCACGATCAGGGTTACGATTGGGAGCATAAATGCAAGCAACCCTGAACACAGCGCCACGCAAAGAAAACTCACATAACAAAAACCGACCACAACTATCAGAGGAAGAGATTTAACAAGGGACAACACTGGACGAAAACAAAAACATACAACCACAAGGACTTATTAGAGCCGGAGACACCACAACGGAAAGACCAGATGACTGGAAACCAGGACTGACACTCACTGAGGGAGATGCAGTGGGCCTCTTGGAGGCACACTACATCAGGAAACAACAGGCAAGGAATGAAGCCACTGTACAAACCCAGCTCGCTTAGACTGGTCTCGCAGACCGTTGACGTTAATTGAGACAACTGACAGAGCCATAATGGAGTACAGTAAAAGAGTAACTATGTACGTGCTTTGCGTTGGGGGAGGGAAAACGACACATCAGGCAAACCTTCGTGCTTCGCAGACTTGACAGTATCAGCTGAAGCACGAGTCTTCGATTTAGTAGAAGAGGGCGCAGCTCCGCTCTTCTTAGCCACCTTTGTAAGAGCCTTCCGGGAAGGAGTAACAGAAGAGCTATCAGAGGAGGTTCTCAACGGAATCACAACCGCGTTTACGAGGAGTGGATACCTCAACCATTTCCACCTCCAAAGGTTCAACAGATTGGGAGGATGGAGGAAACACCCGAAGAAACAAGACTGTCGGTACCACCACTAGCAAACAGTACCCCTTACGACGCACACCTGTATTCTCAGCCACTTTACATAAAGTGCCACCACTTGGTGGTTTTTAACATTTTGTAATTTTTTAACAGAATCTCAGTACTTTTGGCAGATGCCCGTAAATGCTCACGGCGGACAAGGTGCTCCCAGTCTCATGGCCACGAGATATGGTGGTCCGATTACAATCCGTGCCAAGGAAGGAATGCCCAAAGCCAACCTGAAAGCGAGGCGCACACAACGATCGCTCTTGTACAGTGGGCAGCAGCACCAGCATTGCATGGCACTTGCGTTGACGGCAAGAGGACAAATGCACATTGTGCTTGCTCTGACCTCGTTTTCATTTTCCCTTATAACAAAGTTAATTTTCACGGCAAATTACTTGTCTACGACCATACCACAGGGAAAACACCGGTTCTCGTCCGATCACCGAAGTTAAGCCCTGTCGGGCGGGGTTAGTACTTGGATGGGAGACCGCCTGGGAATACCCCGTGTTGTAGGCTTCCCTTTTTCCTTCTGTACACTTGATTATCTCAAAAAATCTCAGTTTCTTTCAATGAAAGAACATTCCAAACCAGGTTTTTTGAACACAACATGCCAACGATATGTCAAAGATGAGACATACGACAAAAACAAAATAGTTCACACGAGAAAGTGGAACTTGTATTCCCAAGGGAGCGCGTGCGCGCGAGATCTTATCAATCCAACGTTTATGACATGAAACGTATCTTTTCGTGTGAGCAAAGAACAGGATACGACAAGTAAAAAATGCATGCACTGTTATGCATTAGATGGAAGTTAACCTAGCCCGGATGATATGTATACAACGAAGGCTACAACACTACAACATTGATCTTGCGAAAACGTGACTTACGTGACGTAGCGCACTTCAAAGTCTTACTGTTCCCTGCTCAACACGGACAGTACGTATTCAAAGGGCCGATAAGACACTATCCTGACCATGAAAGATTTACTTTTTATGATAACAATCCAATTAACTGATAACATAGAGAAACCACAAAGTGTTGGCCACAGAAATGTAACGCCAACTGATCTGGCGGGTCCTCAGTTACTCAATGCAAAACGGGCTCTCCAGAACGCAACATAACACAACGCAAAATAAATCTATCGCGATGGAGCAGTACAAACACACATCCACTTACGTTTTCGAAACGATGCACGAGGATAAGAGCTCGACCCGCTGGCATTTTCTTGTCTCACTCGTCTATCGATGGAAATCGATGCGGCTGAAATAAACACGTCGTCTCCCTCTCTGTACGGCCAAGAATGAGAGAAATGAAATCACAGTTTTTCAGTGCACCAAGTACGGAACATTCACCTACAATTTCAGCAGTGGACTTCACAAATACAACTCACCTTCCTTAGTCCTTACACCGCCACCGCATCTCCTTCCCTGCCCTGCCTGAAACGTTACCAACAAACCTTCCCATTAGCCAACTTTGCCACCGGGGTTTGGTGCGGGGACTAGCGCGAACGCAGGTCCCCACTACCAGAAATTATACGCTCGAGTTACCCACATTTGGGGTAATCGCAAGGGTCAACCCAATCGAAGTGCAATGAAAGAGCCTCACCTTGAGAGGACTGCCTCCCTGATCACAGTGCCTCCCGCGTCAGGTAAGTATGCCTTTTCAGCCTCTCCGGGACCGCAAAACGCAACTTGTCTGCGCATACCATGTGGTAATGGAGGTCACGTGCTCCTCGTCCTGTCGTGTCGTGCTGTCCACTCGCTGCTATGCTACCTAGAAAAGAGAAGAGAATGTGAAGGTTGGTTGCTTGGTCACTTTTTCTGCTTTCACTTGATTATTTCTTCCCCAGAGGGAAGTGGGCCACGCTCGGAGGTAGTGCTATACCGAGGCAACCCGTGGCCGGGACGAGGCAAGCCTCTTTTCCACGGCCCAGTTCCAAAAATCAGTTTAATATATGAGCTGCTCGATGAGCAGCGGTATCAGATATTAAGCTGATAAGAACAGATTACTACACTTGATCTTAGCCAAAAGGCCGAGAAGCGATGCCCGTAAATGGCTCACGGCGGACAAGGTGCTCCCAGTCTCATGGCCACGAGATATGGTGGTCCGTTACAATCCGTGCCAAGGAAGGAATGCCCAAAGCCAACCTGAAAGCGAGGCGCACACAACGATCGCTCTTGTACAGTGGGCAGCAGCACCAGCATTGCATGGCACTTGCGTGACGGCAAGAGGACAAATGCACATTGTGCTTGCTCTGACCTCGTTTTCATTTTCCCTTATAACAAAGTTTAATTTTCACGGCAAATTACTTGTCTACGACCATACCACAGGGAAAACACCGGTTCTCGTCCGATCACCGAAGTTAAGCCCTGTCGGGCGGGGTTTAGTACTTGGATGGGAGACCGCCTGGGAATACCCCGTGTTGTAGGCTTCCCTTTTTCTTCTGTACACTTGATTATCTCAAAAAATCTCAGTTTCTTTCAATGAAAGAAAGACACATTCCAAACCAGGTTTTTTGAACACAACATGCCAACGATATGTCAAAGATGAGACATACGACAAAAACAAAATAGTTCACACGAGAAAGTGGAACTTGTATTCCCAAGGGAGCGCGTGCGCGCGAGATCTTATCAATCCAACGTTTATGACATGAAACGTATCTTTTCGTGTGAGCAAAGAACAGGATACGACAAGTAAAAAATGCATGCACTGTTATGCATTAGATGGAAGTTAACCTAGCCCGGATGATATGTATACAACGAAGGCTACAACACTACAACATTGATCTTGCGAAAACGTGACTTACGTGACGTAGCGCACTTCAAAGTCTTACTGTTCCCTGCTCAACACGGACAGTACGTATTCAAAGGGCCGATAAAGACACTATCCTGAACCATGAAAGATTTACTTTTTATGATAACAATCCAATTAACTGATAACATAGAGAAACCACAAAGTGTTGGCACAGAAATGTAACGCCAACTGATCTGGCGGGTCCTCAGTTACTCAATGCAAACGGGGCTCTCCAGAACGCAACATAACACAACGCAAAAGAAATCTATCGCGATGGAGCAGTACAAACACACATCCACTTACGTTTTCGAAACGATGCACGAGGATAAGAGCTCGACCCGCTGGCATTTTCTTGTCTCACTCGTCTATCGATGGAAATCGATGCGGCTGAAATAAACACGTCGTCTCCCTCTCTGTACGGCCAAGAATGAGAGAAATGAAATCACAGTTTTTCAGTGCACCAAGTACGGACATTCACCTACAATTTCAGCAGTGGACTTCACAAATACAACTCACCTTCCTTAGTCCTTACACCGCCACCGCATCTCCTTCCCTGCCCTGCCTGAAACGTTACCAACAAACTTCCCATTAGCCAACTTTGCCACCGGGGTTTGGTGCGGGACTAAGCGCGAACGCAGGTCCCCACTACCAGAAATTATACGCTCGAGTTACCCACATTTGGGGTAATCGCAAGGGTCAACCCCAATCGAAGTGCAATGAAAGAGCCTCACCTTGAGAGGACTGCCTCCCTGATCACCAAGTGCCTCCCGCGTCAGGTAAGTTTTTTTTATGTTTAAGGCGAATGGCAGCCCCCCGGTAGGGTGAGTGCAATGGCTGCCAGACATTCAGACTCATCCATCAACAACAATGGTTCGCCTCAAACGGGGGTGCACCAGCACGTCAAACGTCACCGGGGAATCGAACCCCGCCCCTACAAACAAAAAAAAAAAACAAAACTAACGAAGAAAAGCATTCACGAGACGCCTCGTCCGACTTACACTCGAGAATGGCATTTCCACATCAAACAAACAAACAAGCAAACCAACAGGACGAAGGACTACAGGACAAAACAAAAACAACCGAACTGTGCAGCGGCGAATGGCAGACCTGACAAGGACGCCAGTCAGAAAGACTCATCCTAACAGGAGTAGGTACGCCGCGAGACAGCAACAGCTTGGGGCGACAATGGGACTAGAACTGGGACAGAGAAAAACGACCATTGCAAACAGAGCCGATAATGCCAGACGCACCCCACTGACGATGAAAATAACGTAGACGACGGGGGGACTTGAAACGCTTAAAAAGGAGAGGTAGATTGAACTTGACACGAGAGCGGACCTTTGCGATGACATCGAGAGCACCGGGCGGCACATTACGGAAACGAAAGTCATTCCGAGCGAGCCAGATAAAATACTTACAGACAACCTAGGATGTACACGAAAACACGAGGAACTCGACGGATCTCAGCCGGGTCAAAAACCAAACAGCACGTGACGGCAAACCAAAGAAGGGGACGAAGACGAAAAAACCAAACAATAGAGACTGTAACCATGAAAGAACACTATGAGCAAGAGGGCAGGAGAAAAACAAGTGAGAAGGACATTCAGAGGCAAGACGGCAAAAAGCAAGAAGGGTCGACCGAGTACCCAAAAACCGACAAGGCGATCGGCAGTGTACAACACGCCATGGCGACCTTTCAGTTGAGATCGATCACTGGGCGGTCAAGATTGAAGAAGAACAATTGGGACCAGGTCGAAGGCCAGTAGAGAGTATAGCCATACAAAGGAAAAAACTTGTCAACACAATGGGGAGTCGGACGATCCTCAGACAGCAAAAACAAATAAACAGAATTTGCAGAGATAGAGGAAACAGCAGCAAACATGATGAGGGGACAAAGACGCAATGACAAGGGAGGAACGACGCCGACGGGAAAAGGAACCACCAACCAAACGCCAAGCAGACAGAAGAGCAGAGTAAAACGGGGGGAGGGACTTGGAGGAAAAGGCCTCAGGACGGGACAGAACAACATCAAGAGCAGGGACACCAAAACGAGAATCACACCAAAAGGAAAAGAAATGGACCCAACTACGCGGAGAAAACAGTGAAACGCCGAACCCACTGGACAAGAAGCGCAGAAACCTTAAGACGAAGATCAATGACAGAAAAACCCACCAGCAGATGTAGGCTGAACAACAACAGCACGAGAAACCAGATCGCGTTTGCCCTTCCAAAAAAACCCAAAAACCAATTTACAAAGCTCGGAAGAAACCCAAGGGGGGACATGAATTAGGGAGGCAATGTACCAAAACCCTAGAAAGGGCCAAGGCGTTGATGACGAGAGCTCTCCCGCCGTAGGACAGGGAGCGTTGCCTCCAAGAAGCCAGCACATTCTCCACGGCATCAATCCTAGGACGCCAGTTCACTTCCTCCAAATTCCCAGGCCCAATAAAGACGCCCAGCACTTTGATCTTGGCCGAGGTCCCAGTCCAGGGTGACAGGGGGGTCAGTCCTGCCAGACCACGAACCGAGCCACAATCCCTTGGATTTGGATCCCTGATTAAGCTTAGCACCAGAACCCCTTTCAAAAAGAGCATAAACTTCAAAAATAGCAGCAATGGCAATATCAGACGTGACAATGAGAGAGGTGTCATCGGCGTACTGCGAGATCGGAGACAGGGCCCGCGGGGGCCCGGGGACAGAAAGACCAATGATACGTGGATTGGCACGAATGTTAACAGCAAGCACTTCAGAAACTAGAACATACAATAATGGAGACAAAGGACAGCCCTGACGCACGCCACGAGACAAAGGAAAAAACCGAGACAGATAACCATTAACAACTACAGAGCTTTGGACAGCAGAATAGAACAGAACAACCCAACGGACAAAAGATGGGCCAAAACCCATCCTCGACAAAGTAGCACACATAAATGACCAATCCACTCTATCAAAGGCCTTTTCCTGGTCTAAGGAGAGAACGGCAACGGGATGTCAGATTCCGTGGCAAAGGCAACCACATCACGCAAAAGAGCAACATTCTCGCCAATAAACCTGCCAGGAACACCGCAGGTCTGATCCTCACTAACAAACCAGATGGATAACTTTGAGAAGGCGCCCAGCAATAAACACGAGAAGCAAGCTTATAGTCGACGTTGAGAAGGGAGATGGGGCGCCAGTTACGAGCGTCCAACCGATCTCCCTTCTTAAAGATTAAGGATATGAGACCCCGCCGTTGAGACAAAGACATAGAACCAGACAGATAACACGAATTCAAGACCTCCACTAAATCAGACCCAAGGACGTCCCAGAATTTCAAGTTAAAACTCCATGGGAGAGGCCATCGGACCCCGGGGCTTTACGACGAGCCATGCCAACAAGGGCACGATGACACTCCTCAAGAGTCAGAAAGCCCTCACAAAGATCAGCTTGGGCAGATGAAAGGACGAGGGACACATTACTGAGAAGAATATCTTGAGCGGCGGAATCCGTAGGACAGGCAGTAAAAAAAGAGAGGAGTAGAAAGTGGCGAACGAAGAACACAGATCAGAAGGTGTTGAAACAATGGACCCATCAGGGTTCCGAAGCGCAGAAACCCACCGGTCAGCAGACCGTTTCTTCTCTAAACGAAAAAAGTACGCCGATGAGACTTCGCCCTCCTCAACCCATCGGACACACGTGACCGTACTTGGGCACCTTGAGCAGCCCTGATGTCATAGGCGGAAAGCTGTTCAAGGGTGGATCGATAAACACCTAAAACAGACAGGCAACCAGCATCAAGCCGTGCCTTGAGGTGTGCCGCCAACTAGCCAACAAATCGCGTGACCAAGATTCTTTCTGCGACCGGCGCACACAGTAAGATACCGTAATGCCCTTCGATCTTTGCTTTACCGGAATCCCACCACTTGGAAAGAGAGGAAAAACAGAGCTTACAGTCCTTCCAATCGGCCCAAAAGTCAGAAATAAGGCGACAGACCAGTACTCCTCCTCCTCCAGGACTGAGGTATTAAGCTTCCAAAGCCCCGGACCAGGAGGAATAACGTCAGGAACAGTAAGAGAGCAGGACACAGCACAATGGTCTGAAAACGGACACGGAAGAATTTCACAAACAGAGACAGAGACGCAACCCAGACATAAGGGCACCCAATTAGATCTATACGGGAGGAGATAGAGCCATCCGCCTTAGTCCAGGTAAAGGCGGAGGAAGACGGATGGAGGTATCTCCAAATATCAATACAACAGACATCGTCAAAAAGACGACCAAGGGCAACAACACTCTCACGCGAGGTATCACCGACCACGGAGCCCACACGGTCAGCAGCGCGATCAAAGACGGTATTAAAATCGCCGGCGAGGAGGGTGGGAACTGAAGGGTCTAATCGGGAAGAGACCCCGTCCAGGAAGGCATCACGATCAGGGTTACGATTGGGAGCATAAATGCAAGCAACCCTGAACACAGCGCCACGCAAAGAAAACTCACATAACAAAAACCGACCACAACTATCAGAGGAAGAGATTTAACAAGGGACAACACTGGACGAAAACAAAAACATACAACCACAAGGACTTATTAGAGCCGGAGACACCACAACGGAAAGACCAGATGACTGGAAACCAGGACTGACACTCACTGAGGGAGATGCAGTGGGCCTCTTGGAGGCACACTACATCAGGAAACAACAGGCAAGGAATGAAGCCACTGTACAAACCCAGCTCGCTTAGACTGGTCTCGCAGACCGTTGACGTTAATTGAGACAACTGACAGAGCCATAATGGAGTACAGTAAAAGAGTAACTATGTACGTGCTTTGCGTTGGGGGAGGGAAAACGACACATCAGGCAAACCTTCGTGCTTCGCAGACTTGACAGTATCAGCTGAAGCACGAGTCTTCGATTTAGTAGAAGAGGGCGCAGCTCCGCTCTTCTTAGCCACCTTTGTAAGAGCCTTCCGGGAAGGAGTAACAGAAGAGCTATCAGAGGAGGTTCTCAACGGAATCACAACCGCGTTTACGAGGAGTGGATACCTCAACCATTTCCACCTCCAAAGGTTCAACAGATTGGGAGGATGGAGGAAACACCCGAAGAAACAAGACTGTCGGTACCACCACTAGCAAACAGTACCCCTTACGACGCACACCTGTATTCTCAGCCACTTTACATAAAGTGCCACCACTTGGTGGTTTTTAACATTTTGTAATTTTTTAACAGAATCTCAGTACTTTTGGCAGATGCCCGTAAATGCTCACGGCGGACAAGGTGCTCCCAGTCTCATGGCCACGAGATATGGTGGTCCGATTACAATCCGTGCCAAGGAAGGAATGCCCAAAGCCAACCTGAAAGCGAGGCGCACACAACGATCGCTCTTGTACAGTGGGCAGCAGCACCAGCATTGCATGGCACTTGCGTTGACGGCAAGAGGACAAATGCACATTGTGCTTGCTCTGACCTCGTTTTCATTTTCCCTTATAACAAAGTTAATTTTCACGGCAAATTACTTGTCTACGACCATACCACAGGGAAAACACCGGTTCTCGTCCGATCACCGAAGTTAAGCCCTGTCGGGCGGGGTTAGTACTTGGATGGGAGACCGCCTGGGAATACCCCGTGTTGTAGGCTTCCCTTTTTCCTTCTGTACACTTGATTATCTCAAAAAATCTCAGTTTCTTTCAATGAAAGAACATTCCAAACCAGGTTTTTTGAACACAACATGCCAACGATATGTCAAAGATGAGACATACGACAAAAACAAAATAGTTCACACGAGAAAGTGGAACTTGTATTCCCAAGGGAGCGCGTGCGCGCGAGATCTTATCAATCCAACGTTTATGACATGAAACGTATCTTTTCGTGTGAGCAAAGAACAGGATACGACAAGTAAAAAATGCATGCACTGTTATGCATTAGATGGAAGTTAACCTAGCCCGGATGATATGTATACAACGAAGGCTACAACACTACAACATTGATCTTGCGAAAACGTGACTTACGTGACGTAGCGCACTTCAAAGTCTTACTGTTCCCTGCTCAACACGGACAGTACGTATTCAAAGGGCCGATAAGACACTATCCTGACCATGAAAGATTTACTTTTTATGATAACAATCCAATTAACTGATAACATAGAGAAACCACAAAGTGTTGGCCACAGAAATGTAACGCCAACTGATCTGGCGGGTCCTCAGTTACTCAATGCAAAACGGGCTCTCCAGAACGCAACATAACACAACGCAAAAGAAATCTATCGCGATGGAGCAGTACAAACACACATCCACTTACGTTTTCGAAACGATGCACGAGGATAAGAGCTCGACCCGCTGGCATTTTCTTGTCTCACTCGTCTATCGATGGAAATCGATGCGGCTGAAATAAACACGTCGTCTCCCTCTCTGTACGGCCAAGAATGAGAGAAATGAAATCACAGTTTTTCAGTGCACCAAGTACGGAACATTCACCTACAATTTCAGCAGTGGACTTCACAAATACAACTCACCTTCCTTAGTCCTTACACCGCCACCGCATCTCCTTCCCTGCCCTGCCTGAAACGTTACCAACAAACCTTCCCATTAGCCAACTTTGCCACCGGGGTTTGGTGCGGGGACTAGCGCGAACGCAGGTCCCCACTACCAGAAATTATACGCTCGAGTTACCCACATTTGGGGTAATCGCAAGGGTCAACCCAATCGAAGTGCAATGAAAGAGCCTCACCTTGAGAGGACTGCCTCCCTGATCACAGTGCCTCCCGCGTCAGGTAAGTATGCCTTTTCAGCCTCTCCGGGACCGCAAAACGCAACTTGTCTGCGCATACCATGTGGTAATGGAGGTCACGTGCTCCTCGTCCTGTCGTGTCGTGCTGTCCACTCGCTGCTATGCTACCTAGAAAAGAGAAGAGAATGTGAAGGTTGGTTGCTTGGTCACTTTTTCTGCTTTCACTTGATTATTTCTTCCCCAGAGGGAAGTGGGCCACGCTCGGAGGTAGTGCTATACCGAGGCAACCCGTGGCCGGGACGAGGCAAGCCTCTTTTCCACGGCCCAGTTCCAAAAATCAGTTTAATATATGAGCTGCTCGATGAGCAGCGGTATCAGATATTAAGCTGATAAGAACAGATTACTACACTTGATCTTAGCCAAAAGGCCGAGAAGCGATGCCCGTAAATGGCTCACGGCGGACAAGGTGCTCCCAGTCTCATGGCCACGAGATATGGTGGTCCGTTACAATCCGTGCCAAGGAAGGAATGCCCAAAGCCAACCTGAAAGCGAGGCGCACACAACGATCGCTCTTGTACAGTGGGCAGCAGCACCAGCATTGCATGGCACTTGCGTGACGGCAAGAGGACAAATGCACATTGTGCTTGCTCTGACCTCGTTTTCATTTTCCCTTATAACAAAGTTTAATTTTCACGGCAAATTACTTGTCTACGACCATACCACAGGGAAAACACCGGTTCTCGTCCGATCACCGAAGTTAAGCCCTGTCGGGCGGGGTTTAGTACTTGGATGGGAGACCGCCTGGGAATACCCCGTGTTGTAGGCTTCCCTTTTTCTTCTGTACACTTGATTATCTCAAAAAATCTCAGTTTCTTTCAATGAAAGAAAGACACATTCCAAACCAGGTTTTTTGAACACAACATGCCAACGATATGTCAAAGATGAGACATACGACAAAAACAAAATAGTTCACACGAGAAAGTGGAACTTGTATTCCCAAGGGAGCGCGTGCGCGCGAGATCTTATCAATCCAACGTTTATGACATGAAACGTATCTTTTCGTGTGAGCAAAGAACAGGATACGACAAGTAAAAAATGCATGCACTGTTATGCATTAGATGGAAGTTAACCTAGCCCGGATGATATGTATACAACGAAGGCTACAACACTACAACATTGATCTTGCGAAAACGTGACTTACGTGACGTAGCGCACTTCAAAGTCTTACTGTTCCCTGCTCAACACGGACAGTACGTATTCAAAGGGCCGATAAAGACACTATCCTGAACCATGAAAGATTTACTTTTTATGATAACAATCCAATTAACTGATAACATAGAGAAACCACAAAGTGTTGGCACAGAAATGTAACGCCAACTGATCTGGCGGGTCCTCAGTTACTCAATGCAAACGGGGCTCTCCAGAACGCAACATAACACAACGCAAAAGAAATCTATCGCGATGGAGCAGTACAAACACACATCCACTTACGTTTTCGAAACGATGCACGAGGATAAGAGCTCGACCCGCTGGCATTTTCTTGTCTCACTCGTCTATCGATGGAAATCGATGCGGCTGAAATAAACACGTCGTCTCCCTCTCTGTACGGCCAAGAATGAGAGAAATGAAATCACAGTTTTTCAGTGCACCAAGTACGGACATTCACCTACAATTTCAGCAGTGGACTTCACAAATACAACTCACCTTCCTTAGTCCTTACACCGCCACCGCATCTCCTTCCCTGCCCTGCCTGAAACGTTACCAACAAACTTCCCATTAGCCAACTTTGCCACCGGGGTTTGGTGCGGGACTAAGCGCGAACGCAGGTCCCCACTACCAGAAATTATACGCTCGAGTTACCCACATTTGGGGTAATCGCAAGGGTCAACCCCAATCGAAGTGCAATGAAAGAGCCTCACCTTGAGAGGACTGCCTCCCTGATCACCAAGTGCCTCCCGCGTCAGGTAAGTTTTTTTTATGTTTAAGGCGAATGGCAGCCCCCCGGTAGGGTGAGTGCAATGGCTGCCAGACATTCAGACTCATCCATCAACAACAATGGTTCGCCTCAAACGGGGGTGCACCAGCACGTCAAACGTCACCGGGGAATCGAACCCCGCCCCTACAAACAAAAAAAAAAAACAAAACTAACGAAGAAAAGCATTCACGAGACGCCTCGTCCGACTTACACTCGAGAATGGCATTTCCACATCAAACAAACAAACAAGCAAACCAACAGGACGAAGGACTACAGGACAAAACAAAAACAACCGAACTGTGCAGC
The DNA here is from genome assembly GCF_036669925.1 of Montipora capricornis. NCBI lineage: Eukaryota > Metazoa > Cnidaria > Anthozoa > Scleractinia > Acroporidae > Montipora > Montipora capricornis. Next base: position 19,644 of record NW_027179891.1, on the reverse strand, counting down.
GGCGAATGGCAGACCTGACAAGGACGCCAGTCAGAAAGACTCATCCTAACAGGAGTAGGTACGCCGCGAGACAGCAACAGCTTGGGGCGACAATGGGACTAGAACTGGGACAGAGAAAAACGACCATTGCAAACAGAGCCGATAATGCCAGACGCACCCCACTGACGATGAAAATAACGTAGACGACGGGGGGACTTGAAACGCTTAAAAAGGAGAGGTAGATTGAACTTGACACGAGAGCGGACCTTTGCGATGACATCGAGAGCACCGGGCGGCACATTACGGAAACGAAAGTCATTCCGAGCGAGCCAGATAAAATACTTACAGACAACCTAGGATGTACACGAAAACACGAGGAACTCGACGGATCTCAGCCGGGTCAAAAACCAAACAGCACGTGACGGCAAACCAAAGAAGGGGACGAAGACGAAAAAACCAAACAATAGAGACTGTAACCATGAAAGAACACTATGAGCAAGAGGGCAGGAGAAAAACAAGTGAGAAGGACATTCAGAGGCAAGACGGCAAAAAGCAAGAAGGGTCGACCGAGTACCCAAAAACCGACAAGGCGATCGGCAGTGTACAACACGCCATGGCGACCTTTCAGTTGAGATCGATCACTGGGCGGTCAAGATTGAAGAAGAACAATTGGGACCAGGTCGAAGGCCAGTAGAGAGTATAGCCATACAAAGGAAAAAACTTGTCAACACAATGGGGAGTCGGACGATCCTCAGACAGCAAAAACAAATAAACAGAATTTGCAGAGATAGAGGAAACAGCAGCAAACATGATGAGGGGACAAAGACGCAATGACAAGGGAGGAACGACGCCGACGGGAAAAGGAACCACCAACCAAACGCCAAGCAGACAGAAGAGCAGAGTAAAACGGGGGGAGGGACTTGGAGGAAAAGGCCTCAGGACGGGACAGAACAACATCAAGAGCAGGGACACCAAAACGAGAATCACACCAAAAGGAAAAGAAATGGACCCAACTACGCGGAGAAAACAGTGAAACGCCGAACCCACTGGACAAGAAGCGCAGAAACCTTAAGACGAAGATCAATGACAGAAAAACCCACCAGCAGATGTAGGCTGAACAACAACAGCACGAGAAACCAGATCGCGTTTGCCCTTCCAAAAAAACCCAAAAACCAATTTACAAAGCTCGGAAGAAACCCAAGGGGGGACATGAATTAGGGAGGCAATGTACCAAAACCCTAGAAAGGGCCAAGGCGTTGATGACGAGAGCTCTCCCGCCGTAGGACAGGGAGCGTTGCCTCCAAGAAGCCAGCACATTCTCCACGGCATCAATCCTAGGACGCCAGTTCACTTCCTCCAAATTCCCAGGCCCAATAAAGACGCCCAGCACTTTGATCTTGGCCGAGGTCCCAGTCCAGGGTGACAGGGGGGTCAGTCCTGCCAGACCACGAACCGAGCCACAATCCCTTGGATTTGGATCCCTGATTAAGCTTAGCACCAGAACCCCTTTCAAAAAGAGCATAAACTTCAAAAATAGCAGCAATGGCAATATCAGACGTGACAATGAGAGAGGTGTCATCGGCGTACTGCGAGATCGGAGACAGGGCCCGCGGGGGCCCGGGGACAGAAAGACCAATGATACGTGGATTGGCACGAATGTTAACAGCAAGCACTTCAGAAACTAGAACATACAATAATGGAGACAAAGGACAGCCCTGACGCACGCCACGAGACAAAGGAAAAAACCGAGACAGATAACCATTAACAACTACAGAGCTTTGGACAGCAGAATAGAACAGAACAACCCAACGGACAAAAGATGGGCCAAAACCCATCCTCGACAAAGTAGCACACATAAATGACCAATCCACTCTATCAAAGGCCTTTTCCTGGTCTAAGGAGAGAACGGCAACGGGATGTCAGATTCCGTGGCAAAGGCAACCACATCACGCAAAAGAGCAACATTCTCGCCAATAAACCTGCCAGGAACACCGCAGGTCTGATCCTCACTAACAAACCAGATGGATAACTTTGAGAAGGCGCCCAGCAATAAACACGAGAAGCAAGCTTATAGTCGACGTTGAGAAGGGAGATGGGGCGCCAGTTACGAGCGTCCAACCGATCTCCCTTCTTAAAGATTAAGGATATGAGACCCCGCCGTTGAGACAAAGACATAGAACCAGACAGATAACACGAATTCAAGACCTCCACTAAATCAGACCCAAGGACGTCCCAGAATTTCAAGTTAAAACTCCATGGGAGAGGCCATCGGACCCCGGGGCTTTACGACGAGCCATGCCAACAAGGGCACGATGACACTCCTCAAGAGTCAGAAAGCCCTCACAAAGATCAGCTTGGGCAGATGAAAGGACGAGGGACACATTACTGAGAAGAATATCTTGAGCGGCGGAATCCGTAGGACAGGCAGTAAAAAAAGAGAGGAGTAGAAAGTGGCGAACGAAGAACACAGATCAGAAGGTGTTGAAACAATGGACCCATCAGGGTTCCGAAGCGCAGAAACCCACCGGTCAGCAGACCGTTTCTTCTCTAAACGAAAAAAGTACGCCGATGAGACTTCGCCCTCCTCAACCCATCGGACACACGTGACCGTACTTGGGCACCTTGAGCAGCCCTGATGTCATAGGCGGAAAGCTGTTCAAGGGTGGATCGATAAACACCTAAAACAGACAGGCAACCAGCATCAAGCCGTGCCTTGAGGTGTGCCGCCAACTAGCCAACAAATCGCGTGACCAAGATTCTTTCTGCGACCGGCGCACACAGTAAGATACCGTAATGCCCTTCGATCTTTGCTTTACCGGAATCCCACCACTTGGAAAGAGAGGAAAAACAGAGCTTACAGTCCTTCCAATCGGCCCAAAAGTCAGAAATAAGGCGACAGACCAGTACTCCTCCTCCTCCAGGACTGAGGTATTAAGCTTCCAAAGCCCCGGACCAGGAGGAATAACGTCAGGAACAGTAAGAGAGCAGGACACAGCACAATGGTCTGAAAACGGACACGGAAGAATTTCACAAACAGAGACAGAGACGCAACCCAGACATAAGGGCACCCAATTAGATCTATACGGGAGGAGATAGAGCCATCCGCCTTAGTCCAGGTAAAGGCGGAGGAAGACGGATGGAGGTATCTCCAAATATCAATACAACAGACATCGTCAAAAAGACGACCAAGGGCAACAACACTCTCACGCGAGGTATCACCGACCACGGAGCCCACACGGTCAGCAGCGCGATCAAAGACGGTATTAAAATCGCCGGCGAGGAGGGTGGGAACTGAAGGGTCTAATCGGGAAGAGACCCCGTCCAGGAAGGCATCACGATCAGGGTTACGATTGGGAGCATAAATGCAAGCAACCCTGAACACAGCGCCACGCAAAGAAAACTCACATAACAAAAACCGACCACAACTATCAGAGGAAGAGATTTAACAAGGGACAACACTGGACGAAAACAAAAACATACAACCACAAGGACTTATTAGAGCCGGAGACACCACAACGGAAAGACCAGATGACTGGAAACCAGGACTGACACTCACTGAGGGAGATGCAGTGGGCCTCTTGGAGGCACACTACATCAGGAAACAACAGGCAAGGAATGAAGCCACTGTACAAACCCAGCTCGCTTAGACTGGTCTCGCAGACCGTTGACGTTAATTGAGACAACTGACAGAGCCATAATGGAGTACAGTAAAAGAGTAACTATGTACGTGCTTTGCGTTGGGGGAGGGAAAACGACACATCAGGCAAACCTTCGTGCTTCGCAGACTTGACAGTATCAGCTGAAGCACGAGTCTTCGATTTAGTAGAAGAGGGCGCAGCTCCGCTCTTCTTAGCCACCTTTGTAAGAGCCTTCCGGGAAGGAGTAACAGAAGAGCTATCAGAGGAGGTTCTCAACGGAATCACAACCGCGTTTACGAGGAGTGGATACCTCAACCATTTCCACCTCCAAAGGTTCAACAGATTGGGAGGATGGAGGAAACACCCGAAGAAACAAGACTGTCGGTACCACCACTAGCAAACAGTACCCCTTACGACGCACACCTGTATTCTCAGCCACTTTACATAAAGTGCCACCACTTGGTGGTTTTTAACATTTTGTAATTTTTTAACAGAATCTCAGTACTTTTGGCAGATGCCCGTAAATGCTCACGGCGGACAAGGTGCTCCCAGTCTCATGGCCACGAGATATGGTGGTCCGATTACAATCCGTGCCAAGGAAGGAATGCCCAAAGCCAACCTGAAAGCGAGGCGCACACAACGATCGCTCTTGTACAGTGGGCAGCAGCACCAGCATTGCATGGCACTTGCGTTGACGGCAAGAGGACAAATGCACATTGTGCTTGCTCTGACCTCGTTTTCATTTTCCCTTATAACAAAGTTAATTTTCACGGCAAATTACTTGTCTACGACCATACCACAGGGAAAACACCGGTTCTCGTCCGATCACCGAAGTTAAGCCCTGTCGGGCGGGGTTAGTACTTGGATGGGAGACCGCCTGGGAATACCCCGTGTTGTAGGCTTCCCTTTTTCCTTCTGTACACTTGATTATCTCAAAAAATCTCAGTTTCTTTCAATGAAAGAACATTCCAAACCAGGTTTTTTGAACACAACATGCCAACGATATGTCAAAGATGAGACATACGACAAAAACAAAATAGTTCACACGAGAAAGTGGAACTTGTATTCCCAAGGGAGCGCGTGCGCGCGAGATCTTATCAATCCAACGTTTATGACATGAAACGTATCTTTTCGTGTGAGCAAAGAACAGGATACGACAAGTAAAAAATGCATGCACTGTTATGCATTAGATGGAAGTTAACCTAGCCCGGATGATATGTATACAACGAAGGCTACAACACTACAACATTGATCTTGCGAAAACGTGACTTACGTGACGTAGCGCACTTCAAAGTCTTACTGTTCCCTGCTCAACACGGACAGTACGTATTCAAAGGGCCGATAAGACACTATCCTGACCATGAAAGATTTACTTTTTATGATAACAATCCAATTAACTGATAACATAGAGAAACCACAAAGTGTTGGCCACAGAAATGTAACGCCAACTGATCTGGCGGGTCCTCAGTTACTCAATGCAAAACGGGCTCTCCAGAACGCAACATAACACAACGCAAAAGAAATCTATCGCGATGGAGCAGTACAAACACACATCCACTTACGTTTTCGAAACGATGCACGAGGATAAGAGCTCGACCCGCTGGCATTTTCTTGTCTCACTCGTCTATCGATGGAAATCGATGCGGCTGAAATAAACACGTCGTCTCCCTCTCTGTACGGCCAAGAATGAGAGAAATGAAATCACAGTTTTTCAGTGCACCAAGTACGGAACATTCACCTACAATTTCAGCAGTGGACTTCACAAATACAACTCACCTTCCTTAGTCCTTACACCGCCACCGCATCTCCTTCCCTGCCCTGCCTGAAACGTTACCAACAAACCTTCCCATTAGCCAACTTTGCCACCGGGGTTTGGTGCGGGGACTAGCGCGAACGCAGGTCCCCACTACCAGAAATTATACGCTCGAGTTACCCACATTTGGGGTAATCGCAAGGGTCAACCCAATCGAAGTGCAATGAAAGAGCCTCACCTTGAGAGGACTGCCTCCCTGATCACAGTGCCTCCCGCGTCAGGTAAGTATGCCTTTTCAGCCTCTCCGGGACCGCAAAACGCAACTTGTCTGCGCATACCATGTGGTAATGGAGGTCACGTGCTCCTCGTCCTGTCGTGTCGTGCTGTCCACTCGCTGCTATGCTACCTAGAAAAGAGAAGAGAATGTGAAGGTTGGTTGCTTGGTCACTTTTTCTGCTTTCACTTGATTATTTCTTCCCCAGAGGGAAGTGGGCCACGCTCGGAGGTAGTGCTATACCGAGGCAACCCGTGGCCGGGACGAGGCAAGCCTCTTTTCCACGGCCCAGTTCCAAAAATCAGTTTAATATATGAGCTGCTCGATGAGCAGCGGTATCAGATATTAAGCTGATAAGAACAGATTACTACACTTGATCTTAGCCAAAAGGCCGAGAAGCGATGCCCGTAAATGGCTCACGGCGGACAAGGTGCTCCCAGTCTCATGGCCACGAGATATGGTGGTCCGTTACAATCCGTGCCAAGGAAGGAATGCCCAAAGCCAACCTGAAAGCGAGGCGCACACAACGATCGCTCTTGTACAGTGGGCAGCAGCACCAGCATTGCATGGCACTTGCGTGACGGCAAGAGGACAAATGCACATTGTGCTTGCTCTGACCTCGTTTTCATTTTCCCTTATAACAAAGTTTAATTTTCACGGCAAATTACTTGTCTACGACCATACCACAGGGAAAACACCGGTTCTCGTCCGATCACCGAAGTTAAGCCCTGTCGGGCGGGGTTTAGTACTTGGATGGGAGACCGCCTGGGAATACCCCGTGTTGTAGGCTTCCCTTTTTCTTCTGTACACTTGATTATCTCAAAAAATCTCAGTTTCTTTCAATGAAAGAAAGACACATTCCAAACCAGGTTTTTTGAACACAACATGCCAACGATATGTCAAAGATGAGACATACGACAAAAACAAAATAGTTCACACGAGAAAGTGGAACTTGTATTCCCAAGGGAGCGCGTGCGCGCGAGATCTTATCAATCCAACGTTTATGACATGAAACGTATCTTTTCGTGTGAGCAAAGAACAGGATACGACAAGTAAAAAATGCATGCACTGTTATGCATTAGATGGAAGTTAACCTAGCCCGGATGATATGTATACAACGAAGGCTACAACACTACAACATTGATCTTGCGAAAACGTGACTTACGTGACGTAGCGCACTTCAAAGTCTTACTGTTCCCTGCTCAACACGGACAGTACGTATTCAAAGGGCCGATAAAGACACTATCCTGAACCATGAAAGATTTACTTTTTATGATAACAATCCAATTAACTGATAACATAGAGAAACCACAAAGTGTTGGCACAGAAATGTAACGCCAACTGATCTGGCGGGTCCTCAGTTACTCAATGCAAACGGGGCTCTCCAGAACGCAACATAACACAACGCAAAAGAAATCTATCGCGATGGAGCAGTACAAACACACATCCACTTACGTTTTCGAAACGATGCACGAGGATAAGAGCTCGACCCGCTGGCATTTTCTTGTCTCACTCGTCTATCGATGGAAATCGATGCGGCTGAAATAAACACGTCGTCTCCCTCTCTGTACGGCCAAGAATGAGAGAAATGAAATCACAGTTTTTCAGTGCACCAAGTACGGACATTCACCTACAATTTCAGCAGTGGACTTCACAAATACAACTCACCTTCCTTAGTCCTTACACCGCCACCGCATCTCCTTCCCTGCCCTGCCTGAAACGTTACCAACAAACTTCCCATTAGCCAACTTTGCCACCGGGGTTTGGTGCGGGACTAAGCGCGAACGCAGGTCCCCACTACCAGAAATTATACGCTCGAGTTACCCACATTTGGGGTAATCGCAAGGGTCAACCCCAATCGAAGTGCAATGAAAGAGCCTCACCTTGAGAGGACTGCCTCCCTGATCACCAAGTGCCTCCCGCGTCAGGTAAGTTTTTTTTATGTTTAAGGCGAATGGCAGCCCCCCGGTAGGGTGAGTGCAATGGCTGCCAGACATTCAGACTCATCCATCAACAACAATGGTTCGCCTCAAACGGGGGTGCACCAGCACGTCAAACGTCACCGGGGAATCGAACCCCGCCCCTACAAACAAAAAAAAAAAACAAAACTAACGAAGAAAAGCATTCACGAGACGCCTCGTCCGACTTACACTCGAGAATGGCATTTCCACATCAAACAAACAAACAAGCAAACCAACAGGACGAAGGACTACAGGACAAAACAAAAACAACCGAACTGTGCAGCGGCGAATGGCAGACCTGACAAGGACGCCAGTCAGAAAGACTCATCCTAACAGGAGTAGGTACGCCGCGAGACAGCAACAGCTTGGGGCGACAATGGGACTAGAACTGGGACAGAGAAAAACGACCATTGCAAACAGAGCCGATAATGCCAGACGCACCCCACTGACGATGAAAATAACGTAGACGACGGGGGGACTTGAAACGCTTAAAAAGGAGAGGTAGATTGAACTTGACACGAGAGCGGACCTTTGCGATGACATCGAGAGCACCGGGCGGCACATTACGGAAACGAAAGTCATTCCGAGCGAGCCAGATAAAATACTTACAGACAACCTAGGATGTACACGAAAACACGAGGAACTCGACGGATCTCAGCCGGGTCAAAAACCAAACAGCACGTGACGGCAAACCAAAGAAGGGGACGAAGACGAAAAAACCAAACAATAGAGACTGTAACCATGAAAGAACACTATGAGCAAGAGGGCAGGAGAAAAACAAGTGAGAAGGACATTCAGAGGCAAGACGGCAAAAAGCAAGAAGGGTCGACCGAGTACCCAAAAACCGACAAGGCGATCGGCAGTGTACAACACGCCATGGCGACCTTTCAGTTGAGATCGATCACTGGGCGGTCAAGATTGAAGAAGAACAATTGGGACCAGGTCGAAGGCCAGTAGAGAGTATAGCCATACAAAGGAAAAAACTTGTCAACACAATGGGGAGTCGGACGATCCTCAGACAGCAAAAACAAATAAACAGAATTTGCAGAGATAGAGGAAACAGCAGCAAACATGATGAGGGGACAAAGACGCAATGACAAGGGAGGAACGACGCCGACGGGAAAAGGAACCACCAACCAAACGCCAAGCAGACAGAAGAGCAGAGTAAAACGGGGGGAGGGACTTGGAGGAAAAGGCCTCAGGACGGGACAGAACAACATCAAGAGCAGGGACACCAAAACGAGAATCACACCAAAAGGAAAAGAAATGGACCCAACTACGCGGAGAAAACAGTGAAACGCCGAACCCACTGGACAAGAAGCGCAGAAACCTTAAGACGAAGATCAATGACAGAAAAACCCACCAGCAGATGTAGGCTGAACAACAACAGCACGAGAAACCAGATCGCGTTTGCCCTTCCAAAAAAACCCAAAAACCAATTTACAAAGCTCGGAAGAAACCCAAGGGGGGACATGAATTAGGGAGGCAATGTACCAAAACCCTAGAAAGGGCCAAGGCGTTGATGACGAGAGCTCTCCCGCCGTAGGACAGGGAGCGTTGCCTCCAAGAAGCCAGCACATTCTCCACGGCATCAATCCTAGGACGCCAGTTCACTTCCTCCAAATTCCCAGGCCCAATAAAGACGCCCAGCACTTTGATCTTGGCCGAGGTCCCAGTCCAGGGTGACAGGGGGGTCAGTCCTGCCAGACCACGAACCGAGCCACAATCCCTTGGATTTGGATCCCTGATTAAGCTTAGCACCAGAACCCCTTTCAAAAAGAGCATAAACTTCAAAAATAGCAGCAATGGCAATATCAGACGTGACAATGAGAGAGGTGTCATCGGCGTACTGCGAGATCGGAGACAGGGCCCGCGGGGGCCCGGGGACAGAAAGACCAATGATACGTGGATTGGCACGAATGTTAACAGCAAGCACTTCAGAAACTAGAACATACAATAATGGAGACAAAGGACAGCCCTGACGCACGCCACGAGACAAAGGAAAAAACCGAGACAGATAACCATTAACAACTACAGAGCTTTGGACAGCAGAATAGAACAGAACAACCCAACGGACAAAAGATGGGCCAAAACCCATCCTCGACAAAGTAGCACACATAAATGACCAATCCACTCTATCAAAGGCCTTTTCCTGGTCTAAGGAGAGAACGGCAACGGGATGTCAGATTCCGTGGCAAAGGCAACCACATCACGCAAAAGAGCAACATTCTCGCCAATAAACCTGCCAGGAACACCGCAGGTCTGATCCTCACTAACAAACCAGATGGATAACTTTGAGAAGGCGCCCAGCAATAAACACGAGAAGCAAGCTTATAGTCGACGTTGAGAAGGGAGATGGGGCGCCAGTTACGAGCGTCCAACCGATCTCCCTTCTTAAAGATTAAGGATATGAGACCCCGCCGTTGAGACAAAGACATAGAACCAGACAGATAACACGAATTCAAGACCTCCACTAAATCAGACCCAAGGACGTCCCAGAATTTCAAGTTAAAACTCCATGGGAGAGGCCATCGGACCCCGGGGCTTTACGACGAGCCATGCCAACAAGGGCACGATGACACTCCTCAAGAGTCAGAAAGCCCTCACAAAGATCAGCTTGGGCAGATGAAAGGACGAGGGACACATTACTGAGAAGAATATCTTGAGCGGCGGAATCCGTAGGACAGGCAGTAAAAAAAGAGAGGAGTAGAAAGTGGCGAACGAAGAACACAGATCAGAAGGTGTTGAAACAATGGACCCATCAGGGTTCCGAAGCGCAGAAACCCACCGGTCAGCAGACCGTTTCTTCTCTAAACGAAAAAAGTACGCCGATGAGACTTCGCCCTCCTCAACCCATCGGACACACGTGACCGTACTTGGGCACCTTGAGCAGCCCTGATGTCATAGGCGGAAAGCTGTTCAAGGGTGGATCGATAAACACCTAAAACAGACAGGCAACCAGCATCAAGCCGTGCCTTGAGGTGTGCCGCCAACTAGCCAACAAATCGCGTGACCAAGATTCTTTCTGCGACCGGCGCACACAGTAAGATACCGTAATGCCCTTCGATCTTTGCTTTACCGGAATCCCACCACTTGGAAAGAGAGGAAAAACAGAGCTTACAGTCCTTCCAATCGGCCCAAAAGTCAGAAATAAGGCGACAGACCAGTACTCCTCCTCCTCCAGGACTGAGGTATTAAGCTTCCAAAGCCCCGGACCAGGAGGAATAACGTCAGGAACAGTAAGAGAGCAGGACACAGCACAATGGTCTGAAAACGGACACGGAAGAATTTCACAAACAGAGACAGAGACGCAACCCAGACATAAGGGCACCCAATTAGATCTATACGGGAGGAGATAGAGCCATCCGCCTTAGTCCAGGTAAAGGCGGAGGAAGACGGATGGAGGTATCTCCAAATATCAATACAACAGACATCGTCAAAAAGACGACCAAGGGCAACAACACTCTCACGCGAGGTATCACCGACCACGGAGCCCACACGGTCAGCAGCGCGATCAAAGACGGTATTAAAATCGCCGGCGAGGAGGGTGGGAACTGAAGGGTCTAATCGGGAAGAGACCCCGTCCAGGAAGGCATCACGATCAGGGTTACGATTGGGAGCATAAATGCAAGCAACCCTGAACACAGCGCCACGCAAAGAAAACTCACATAACAAAAACCGACCACAACTATCAGAGGAAGAGATTTAACAAGGGACAACACTGGACGAAAACAAAAACATACAACCACAAGGACTTATTAGAGCCGGAGACACCACAACGGAAAGACCAGATGACTGGAAACCAGGACTGACACTCACTGAGGGAGATGCAGTGGGCCTCTTGGAGGCACACTACATCAGGAAACAACAGGCAAGGAATGAAGCCACTGTACAAACCCAGCTCGCTTAGACTGGTCTCGCAGACCGTTGACGTTAATTGAGACAACTGACAGAGCCATAATGGAGTACAGTAAAAGAGTAACTATGTACGTGCTTTGCGTTGGGGGAGGGAAAACGACACATCAGGCAAACCTTCGTGCTTCGCAGACTTGACAGTATCAGCTGAAGCACGAGTCTTCGATTTAGTAGAAGAGGGCGCAGCTCCGCTCTTCTTAGCCACCTTTGTAAGAGCCTTCCGGGAAGGAGTAACAGAAGAGCTATCAGAGGAGGTTCTCAACGGAATCACAACCGCGTTTACGAGGAGTGGATACCTCAACCATTTCCACCTCCAAAGGTTCAACAGATTGGGAGGATGGAGGAAACACCCGAAGAAACAAGACTGTCGGTACCACCACTAGCAAACAGTACCCCTTACGACGCACACCTGTATTCTCAGCCACTTTACATAAAGTGCCACCACTTGGTGGTTTTTAACATTTTGTAATTTTTTAACAGAATCTCAGTACTTTTGGCAGATGCCCGTAAATGCTCACGGCGGACAAGGTGCTCCCAGTCTCATGGCCACGAGATATGGTGGTCCGATTACAATCCGTGCCAAGGAAGGAATGCCCAAAGCCAACCTGAAAGCGAGGCGCACACAACGATCGCTCTTGTACAGTGGGCAGCAGCACCAGCATTGCATGGCACTTGCGTTGACGGCAAGAGGACAAATGCACATTGTGCTTGCTCTGACCTCGTTTTCATTTTCCCTTATAACAAAGTTAATTTTCACGGCAAATTACTTGTCTACGACCATACCACAGGGAAAACACCGGTTCTCGTCCGATCACCGAAGTTAAGCCCTGTCGGGCGGGGTTAGTACTTGGATGGGAGACCGCCTGGGAATACCCCGTGTTGTAGGCTTCCCTTTTTCCTTCTGTACACTTGATTATCTCAAAAAATCTCAGTTTCTTTCAATGAAAGAACATTCCAAACCAGGTTTTTTGAACACAACATGCCAACGATATGTCAAAGATGAGACATACGACAAAAACAAAATAGTTCACACGAGAAAGTGGAACTTGTATTCCCAAGGGAGCGCGTGCGCGCGAGATCTTATCAATCCAACGTTTATGACATGAAACGTATCTTTTCGTGTGAGCAAAGAACAGGATACGACAAGTAAAAAATGCATGCACTGTTATGCATTAGATGGAAGTTAACCTAGCCCGGATGATATGTATACAACGAAGGCTACAACACTACAACATTGATCTTGCGAAAACGTGACTTACGTGACGTAGCGCACTTCAAAGTCTTACTGTTCCCTGCTCAACACGGACAGTACGTATTCAAAGGGCCGATAAGACACTATCCTGACCATGAAAGATTTACTTTTTATGATAACAATCCAATTAACTGATAACATAGAGAAACCACAAAGTGTTGGCCACAGAAATGTAACGCCAACTGATCTGGCGGGTCCTCAGTTACTCAATGCAAAACGGGCTCTCCAGAACGCAACATAACACAACGCAAAATAAATCTATCGCGATGGAGCAGTACAAACACACATCCACTTACGTTTTCGAAACGATGCACGAGGATAAGAGCTCGACCCGCTGGCATTTTCTTGTCTCACTCGTCTATCGATGGAAATCGATGCGGCTGAAATAAACACGTCGTCTCCCTCTCTGTACGGCCAAGAATGAGAGAAATGAAATCACAGTTTTTCAGTGCACCAAGTACGGAACATTCACCTACAATTTCAGCAGTGGACTTCACAAATACAACTCACCTTCCTTAGTCCTTACACCGCCACCGCATCTCCTTCCCTGCCCTGCCTGAAACGTTACCAACAAACCTTCCCATTAGCCAACTTTGCCACCGGGGTTTGGTGCGGGGACTAGCGCGAACGCAGGTCCCCACTACCAGAAATTATACGCTCGAGTTACCCACATTTGGGGTAATCGCAAGGGTCAACCCAATCGAAGTGCAATGAAAGAGCCTCACCTTGAGAGGACTGCCTCCCTGATCACAGTGCCTCCCGCGTCAGGTAAGTATGCCTTTTCAGCCTCTCCGGGACCGCAAAACGCAACTTGTCTGCGCATACCATGTGGTAATGGAGGTCACGTGCTCCTCGTCCTGTCGTGTCGTGCTGTCCACTCGCTGCTATGCTACCTAGAAAAGAGAAGAGAATGTGAAGGTTGGTTGCTTGGTCACTTTTTCTGCTTTCACTTGATTATTTCTTCCCCAGAGGGAAGTGGGCCACGCTCGGAGGTAGTGCTATACCGAGGCAACCCGTGGCCGGGACGAGGCAAGCCTCTTTTCCACGGCCCAGTTCCAAAAATCAGTTTAATATATGAGCTGCTCGATGAGCAGCGATCAGATATTAAGCTGATAAGAACAGATTTTTGTATTTTAAAACTTTATTCAAAGGCAATTATGAACAATATTTACAAAGATTCCATATATAAATCAGAAAAGGTAATTACAGCAAACAGGAACATGAAAAAAAGGCGCGTTATGCACCGAAAAGAAAAAGGAAAAATGATGATTACAAGTAAACACTAAATTATCGTGCTCCCGAAAAAAAACATAATGCTGGGTGGACCAGAGGTCCCGGAAAACATTGGGGCTGAGCCGGTGTTGGTCCAATAGAATTCTGTTTCTAATGTCTTGTTTAATATATCGAATAATTGCCCTAGGGGTCCTCTCTCTTCCGTTATGGAACGTGGCTTTGTTACGGAATTTCCAGATGGCATATAGGATGGTTTTAATAAGAAATAAGGCAATGCGAAAGTTTTTGGGAGTGCGGGCACGAAAATTGATTATAAAGAAAACAGTCGCGCAATTGGGAGCGAAAGGGGCAGATAAAAGGGGCCGACAAAAGGGGAACGAAGTGGAGCCACACAGACTTAGCTCTTTGGCAGTTTTAAAAACAGTGATCGATCGTTTCTATCCTAGGGCAAGAGGCGCAACGGGGAAGAAGAAATATAGCCCCAGTTTCTTAAAGAATCGCGCACCTTGATTGCACGTAAAGTGATCAACCAGGCCACATCGTTTTTTTAATTTTCGGTAAAATTGTCACGCACGTGCAACCAATGACGCGCTAAAGAAAAGGGTCGGGAGATGAAAGGGTTCCACAGGTAGGGCAAAATAGGGACGGAAAAAAAAAACTTTGGCAAAAAGAAGAGAATAAAACTCTTTGGCGGAAAAAAGAAAAGTTTGAGGGAAAACGAAGGTCTCGCAGGGTCAGTAATAGGGGGGCATAAAAGGTCGAGGGTACAGGGCACTGGGGGAGGGCATTATCACGTAAAGATGCCCAGCCACGTTCATCGACGCCAACTGGGCACCGCAAAAATACTTAAGCAAATAAAAACACTTTGATTAACATTAGAAATATTACGACATAGAATGGAAAGGCGCGAAGCCTGACCCTGGGGGACCGAAACTCTCTAAGGCCAAGACCACCCTCGGATACTGAACAAATTAAAGACCTCCGAGCAACAGTCTCGATCCGTGAGCCCCACAAAAAGGGCCAGATGATCTGATTAACTCTGTCATATACCCACTTGGGCGGGGTAAGGGTGCTAGAACAAACAAGAGTTTAGAGAGACCGAGGATGTTTAAAACAAGAACTTTACCAATCATTGAAAGAATCGATTTTTCCAACTAGAAACACATTTATCAAGTTTTAGAGAGTCTCGGTTCCCAGTTATCACGCTCAACATCAGTTGATCCGAAAAAGATACCGAGTATCTTAGTTTTTCTTACCCACGTGAGGCCCAGTGGCTCGTCGGTCCTGTCTTTCCAGGCCCCGAGCCACAGGGCCTCCGTTTTTGATAGGTTAAGTTTGCACCAGAAGCCCCGCTCAAAAATAGCAATAACGTCAAAAAGTGCTTTCAAAGACTTCTCATTTTTAACAAAAGCGGTCGTGTCATCAGCATACTGGCAAACCTTAAACTGTAGTCCCCTCGCACCTGGCAGGAGAAAGCCTTCAATGTTCTGGGAGGCTCTGATTTTGCAAGCTAAACCTCCACGCATAGAACGTATAACATTGGGGACAAGAGCATCGCCCTGTCTGACACCCTTTTCCAACGGGATTGAGTCAGATAGAAAGTCATTAACCAAAACCTGCATATACGCCCCCGTTATATAGGGTCGCAATAGTTGTCCGAAACCATGGACCCGAAACCAAATAAGTCAAGTAAGTCTAGCAAAAAGGATCTGTCTACGCGATCGAAGGCTTTCTCCTGATCCAGGGAAAGCAGGATACCCAGATTCGCCAGTACGTTCAATAAAGGCAAGTGTGTCACGTAATAAAGCGAGATTAGCATAAAATTGATCTACCTGGGATTGAACAAGTCTGATCGGGGTCAACGATAGATCCAATCACACTAGCTAAGCGAATAGACACAGGCTTTCGAACAAATTTTATAATCGACATTCAATAATGAAATCGGCCTCCAATTTTTAAGATTTCGTTTGTCATCTTTCTTGTGAATTAAACGAGTAATACTTGCCTTCATTGAATCGGGTAATTCGCGCCCCGAGCAAGACCCTGGTTAAAAACATCTACTAAAAGCAGATCCTACTTGTCCCAAAAATGGGCGTAAAAATTCGACCGTTAATCCGTCAGCACCTGGAGATTTATTTCGATTTGAACGCCGGAGTGCTTCCGACACCCTCTGTAAGAGTCAAAGGACCCTCACAAGAGAATGATTCGGCTTCACTCAGGCGCGCCGAAACATGAGAAAATAATTCATTCTGCGATTCTAGATTGATGTTACCACGGAAAAAATCAGTATAAAAGGCCGTATGAGCTGCTATCATTTCTGGGAGAGAGGAAACTTCCTCTCCAGCCGCATTAAATACTGACGAAACAAAGGATTTTTGCATATCGCTCATTTTCAAGGCGCAAAAAAAAATTTGGAAGGAGTTTCACCTTGTTCAAGCCATTCGGCACGACTCCTAATTTTGGAGCCTTCTAACTGACGATCAAAAAGTTTGCTTCAAAAAAGATTCCAAATTCAAAATTTCGGATTTAACAGCTGGATTTCCGGCAGCAAGTTGGCGCTTTAAAAGGCTTAAACGATTGATTGTTGAGATCTTTTCACGAGAGAAGTGACGCCACTTCTCCCGTGAATAGTTAATAGAAAAACATTTCATCTCATACTTAAGCTGATCCCACATAACGATATCCGACGGAAAAGAGGAGCGTAATTGTAAGAAAGATCAATTAAATCAAGCATCGAAGAGCAAAAATCACCGTCTTGTAAGAGTAAATATTAAATTTCCAGACCTCCCGATCCTCGAGGCTTTATATTATGCAAATTTAACTCAAGATAAACAAAATCATGATCCGAATATACGCACGGGTGAATTTCGCAAGTCAACACCTGCTCGCACATATAGCGAGAGACTAAAAAGGAGTCAAGACGACTTGCTATCGATAAATCAGAATTAAACCACGTAAACTGCCGATCTCTAGGGTTTTTTAAACGCCAAGCATCTCGTAGAAAATGTACTGACTGATGCCCGTAAATGCTCACGGCGGACAAGGTGCTCCCAGTCTCATGGCCACGAGATATGGTGGTCCGATTACAATCCGTGCCAAGGAAGGAATGCCCAAAGCCAACCTGAAAGCGAGGCGCACACAACGATCGCTCTTGTACAGTGGGCAGCAGCACCAGCATTGCATGGCACTTGCGTTGACGGCAAGAGGACAAATGCACATTGTGCTTGCTCTGACCTCGTTTTCATTTTCCCTTATAACAAAGTTATTTTCACGGCAAATTACTTGTCTACGACCATACCACAGGGAAAACACCGGTTCTCGTCCGATCACCGAAGTTAAGCCCTGTCGGGCGGGGTTAGTACTTGGATGGGAGACCGCCTGGGAATACCCGTGTTGTAGGCTTCCCTTTTTCCTTCTGTACACGTTATTATCTCAAAAAATCGCAGTTCCCTGCAATGAAATAACATTCCAAACCATGTTTGTTGAACACAACATGCCAACGATGGTTCAAAGAGTAGACATACGACAAAAACAAATTAATTCACACGACAAAGTGGAACTTGTATTCCCAAGGGAGCGCGTGCGCGCGAGGATCTTATCAATCCAACGTTTATGACATGAAACGTATCTTTTCGTGTGAGCAAAGAACAGGATACGACAAGTAAAAAATGCATGCACTGTTATGCATTAGATGGAAGTTAACCTAGCCCGGATGATATGTATACAACGAAGGCTACAACACTACAACATTGATCTTGCGAAAAACGTGACTTACGTGACGTAGAGCACTTCAAAGTATTACTGTTCCCTGCTAAACACGGACAGTACGTATTCTATGGGCCGATAATACAATTTCCTTAACATGAAATATTTACTTTTTATGATAACAATCAAATTTACTGATAACATAGAGAAACCACAAAGTGTTGGCCACAGAAATGTAACGCCAACTGATCTGGCGGGTCCTCAGTTACTCAATGCAAAACGGGCTCTCCAGAACGCAACATAACACAACGCAAAAGAAATCTATCGCGATGGAGCAGTACAAACACACATCCACTTACGTTTTCGAAACGATGCACGAGGATAAGAGCTCGACCCGCTGGCATTTTCTTGTCTCACTCGTCTATCGATGGAAATCGATGCGGCTGAAATAAACACGTCGTCTCCCTCTCTGTACGGCCAAGAATGAGAGAAATGAAATCACAGTTTTTCAGTGCACCAAAGTACGGAACATTCACCTACAATTTCAGGCAGTGGGACTTCACAAATACAACTCACCTTCCTTAGTCCTTACACCGCCACCGCATCTCCTTCCCTGCCCTGCCTGAAACGTTACCAACAAACCTTCCCATTAGCCAACTTGCCACCGGGGTTTGGTGCGGGGACTAGCGCGAACGCAGGTCCCCATACCAGAAATTATACGCTCGAGTTACCCACATTTGGGGTAATCGCAAGGGTCAACCCAATCGAAGTGCAATGAAAGAGCCTCACCTGAGAGGACTGCCTCCCTGATCACAGTGCCTCCCGCGTCAGGTAAGTATGCCTTTTCAGCCTCTCCGGGACCGCAAAACGCAACTTGTCTGCGCATACCATGTGGTAATGGAGGTCCGTGCTCCTCGTCCTGTCGTGTCGTGCTGTCCACTCGCTGCTATGCTACCTAGAAAAGAGAAGAGAATGTGAAGGTTGGTTGCTGGTCACGTTTTTGCTTCACTTGATTATTTCTTCCCAGAGGGAAGTGGGCCACGCTCGGAGGTAGTCGCCGTATAACCCGAGCGGCAACCCGTGGCCGGGACGAGGCGAAGCCTCTTTTCCACGGCCCAGTTCCAAAAATCAGTTAATAATATGAGCTGCTCGATGTAGCAGCGTATCAGCTAACCTTAAGCTGATAAGAACAGATTACTAACACTTGATCTTAGCCAAAAGGGCGAGAAGCGATGCCCGTAAATGCTCAAGGTACGGACAAGGTGCTTCCCAAGTCTCAATGGTGCCACGAGATATGGTGGGTCACGATTACAATCAGTGCCAAGGAAGGAATGCCAAAAGCCAACCTGAAAGCGAGGCGCACACACACGATCGCTCTTGTACGTGGGCAGCAGCACAGCATTGCATGCCACTTGCGTGACGGCAAGAGGACAAATGCACATTGTGCTTGCTCTGACCTCGTTCATGTTACCTTATAACAAAGTTAATTTCACGGCAAATTACTTGTCTACGACCCCATACCACAGGGAAAACACCGGTTCTCGTCCGATCACCGAAGTTAGCCCTGTCGGGCGGGGTTAGTACTTGGATGGGAGACCGCCTGGAATACCCCGTGTTGTAGGCTCCTTTTCCTCTGTACACTTGATTATCTCAAAAAATTCAGTTTCTTCAATGAAAGAACATTCCAAACCAGGTTTTTTGAACACAACATGCCAACGATATGTCAAAGATGAGACATACGACAAAAACAAATTAATTCACACGAGAAAGTGGAACTTGTATTCCCAAGGGAGCGCGTGCGCGCGAGACCTTATCAATCCAACGTTTATGACATGAAACGTATCTTTTCGTGTGAGCAAAGAACAGGATACGACAAGTAAAAAAAAGCATGCACTGTTATGCATTAGATGGAAGTTAACCTAGCCCGGATGATA
>NW_027179890.1:0-13661 GCF_036669925.1 Montipora capricornis | reverse complement strand
CTGGCCGATACTTATGAAAACATGCTTAATGAAACACGTTGACAGCAGTCCAATTATTCATATCGCTGGGCTTCCAAGTACACCCTAAAAAGTCAATGGTTGTGCCAACTCAACAATAGCATACTTGGGATGTGTAGTGTCATCTTATTGACCTGACTGTGAGGCTGACAGAGGAAAAAAGGTCAGCGCCCATTATTAAGCGTTGTTGAGGATTTTTCACGGGTAAACAAGGAACACTCTATACGAGAAGTAGCGTCCCTCGTTGGAACAATTAAGATCCACTGTTTCCGGGGGTCCAGTATGGGCCTTTGCATTCGTACCGTTCTCTCGATCGCGACCAAATGGACGCTTTGAAACGGTTTTTAAGGGTGACTATGAAGCATACATGGTCCTTTCCCCAGAGAGGGTAGGGAAATTGTCTTGGTGGAGCAATCACGTGGATTCTAGTGTAAGAAAAATCACGCGCGAAGATCCCCATTCTATCCTTGAAAACCGACGCCTCCCTAAAACGGGTGGGGTGCTAAATGGGGTGAGATGGAAACCCAGGGGGTTTGGTGCAGAAGTGAAAAAGACAAACACATTCAATTGCCTTGAATTACTAGGCCCATCCGTTGGGGGTGTTGTTCGGCTCTGTCACGCTGACCACGATACCATATACGTATTATGAGTGACAATGTAACGGCCGTGGTTTACATCAATGCCATGGGGGGATGCCAATCCGACAGGTGTAATCGCATTGCTTATGACATTTGGCAATGGGCGATAGAAAAGAGCAATTTGGTTGTCCGCAGAACACACCCCTGGGACCAGAAAACTGTGAGGCTGATGAGTTATCGAGAAAATTCAATCCTAACATTGAATGGAGTGTCACGGAGGAAGCTATTCAATCAGATATTAACAGCGTTTGCCCTGGGACCTACAATTGATTTGTTTGCATCAACGAGTGAATGCAATTCCAAATTGCCAGCTTATGTATCCTGGAAAGCTGATACCGTTCGCTCGATATGTGGACGCATTTACCTTAAAACTGGGATTCCCATACATGTTCTGCGTTTTCCCCCGTGTGTTCTCGTGGGTCGCTGTTTTGTTCAAAATCCGGGGTGATGGGGCCAATGGGATTTTGATTGTACCTATGCTGGCCTACTCAAAGTTATTTTGCTTCTGTGTTAAGCAGTGTGTTAGTGGGAAACGTCACGTTATTTAACCCATGCAACCAGAAAAACATTGACGAATCCTTTATTGGCTGAGAACAACGACACCCCATCCAGGTCACCCTACCTGTATGCAGAAGTGTCAAGGCAATCCCTTGTTGAGCATGGAATTTCGCCACAAGTTGCCAACGTCATCATCGTCCTCTTGGAGATCGAGTACAGTTAAACAATATGATGGGTTCCTCCACAAATGGTCAACATTTTGTCTGTCAAGGGCAAAAACTCTTTATGCGTGCCCCTGTTTCATGAGTTTTGGACTTTCTTCATGATTTTATATGACCAAAGGTTACAGTTAGTCATCGTTGAACACTGCAAGGTCAGCCATCTCGGCATTATGTACAGCAGATACAGACGTGAGCCAGAATATAGGGAAACATCCTTTAATCTGCAGATTTCTGAAAGGTGTGTTTAACGAAATCCCACCTATTCCCAAATTCCAAGAAGTTTTGGCTGTGGAGCAAATCAATTTAGTAACAATTAACACCTACTTCATTCATGAAAGTTGAAAGACCTTACGATGAAATGGTCATGCTTATTGCATTAGTAACTGGACAACGATGTTCAAACTTTGAGTTCTTTAGATAATTTCAGGGGAACATATGAAAAAATTCCCAACCTACTTTAGTTTTTCTTTTATCGGGACATCGGAAACAAGACAAACCCAGGTCGACGTGTTTGGAAATGTCCGCCTTTTCAGTACGCACGAAACTTTGTGTGTTTCCACTACACTTGAGCGTTATATTGAAGTTACACAATCATGGACGAAAGTCTTCTAAGTTATGGGTTTGATATCGTACATTAAGCCTCATAATTTTTTTCCTGCAGTGTCTAGCTTCTACGATAGGTAGATGGTTGATGAAAAAACATGTTGAGTTTAGCTAATATTGACGTTAATATTGACCAAGCTTCATAGTACAAGGAGCGCTTCGACTACGAAAGCAGCTCAGATCCTTCCAATTCGATGTTGGTTATGAAACTCGCTCGGATGGTCACCAAGAATCTACATTTAGGAAATATTATGATAACCCAGGGGCCATCACAGATTTTCAGATGAGCAATGCGGTCTTAAGTACAGTTTGAGAAAATAGGAAGCTTGAATATACGTACTGTTTGAAATATTGATTCATAGTTAAAATCATTTGCAGCACATGGCTGATTCCTGGCTTGTCCGCCATTTTTGCGGGCTCACAGACTGTTGAAGTCTCATGGTAACCCGTATGTACGTACATGATTTTGATTTAGAATTACAAAATTAAACGAGACTTACCTTAGGAAGTTGAAGTTTGATGGTCGTTCTATCAAATCATTTGTAGTACATCGGGGTTAACCATGCCCCGCCCCTCTATCTTTGTTCCCCTCCCCTATTTTTTGCTATATGTTTGTTCGCCCAAAATGCTTTTACAAGGATCTGAGTCCACGGCGGTGCAGTGCGGATCTACATGTTAACCCGATGTACTACAAATGATTTGATTACAACTACCATCAAACTTCAACTTCCTAAGGTAAGTCTCGTTTAATTTTGTTACTTTTCGATCAATTGACACCTGTCAAAACAAGGTATCTGGGACCAGTATCACGTGACCATATCTGTGGGCTCAAGCGTTAGAGCAGGGTGGTCAGAGTTTTTTCTCGTGTCCTTGTGTGGACCCAATTCCAATACTAGGATTGATCTTCTGATGGCCTATTAATTGGGCATAAAAACTTCACGGTGGATTTTAGACCTCACTCGAAACTTGCGAATTCATTAACCTCAGATATGCTACTGAGGGGAACAACAACGAATGTTTTTTGTAGTTGATGGCGGCCACATGTACTGGTTTTCGATTGGATTGCCTGCTCACAACTCAGGTTAACTTCACCTACACTAAGGGGGTCTAATTTTTCGCGGCGCTTTCTGCCGCTCGGACGCGGACTACACAGGCTAACTACAATCAACTATAGTCTCGTACAGAGTCAACACTTCCTGTGCTCAGGTAGAAATCCCGGTTTGGAAAATGTTTTCTTTCTGCATTTTTTCGCTGGTTTCAATCCAGTTTGGACATAATGGTCCACCTTGGCGGCTACGCAGTATTCACAGTGCGAGCATCGGAGGGATATAACACTTAAAGTCTGTTTTTTTTGAAGTTGACCGCTGACGACGTACTGGTTTTCGATTGGATTGGCAGGCTCAACGCAGGTTAATTTTCGCTCACGCTTTCTGTCGCTCGACGAGGCTACAAGGCAATACTACATCAATTAAAACATTATTCTTTGAAATCGAGGGGACTAGTGGTAGAATATGCAGGCTCACCGCAGGTTAATTTTCGCGCGCTTTCTGTCGCTCGACGAGGCTAACAAGGCCATACTACATCAATTAACAATTATTCTTTGAAAGCGAGGTAGGTGACTAGTGGTAGAATATTTACCGAGCGCCACACGCTGCGAGGGTAATATTCTGCCACTGTTTCACCGAGATTGAAAAAGATAAGGTTGTAGTATATACTCACGAAAGTGATCTGCAACAACAATTGCAGAAAAAACCATCCAAAGTCAATTTAAGTGGACATCTCAAATTCATGCGTGGAAAACGTGCAAGCGGCGCAAAGCATTGCGCGAAGTTTTTTCCAGAAGCTTCAAACATGGCCAAATCTAACTAACCTTCGTTAAAATTCTCGTCACAAACAGGAAAATGGTCATTTAGAACCGTTTAAATCAGCAATCTAAAGCGAAAGTCTGCTTTTTAAAACATTGTCACCGTTCCATCAAAGTTTTTGAGGTTCATTTGACATGAAATGATCAACATTGAAATGGTGGGCTCTAATTAAGGGGAGCGTTAGTTTGTTGTTAAAAATGGCCCGTTTGTCTTCCTTGCAACCATATGGAACTTGTTCTTAATATTTTTTTTAATTCCTCGATTTCACTAAGGAAGAAATCGTTTTGGTGGCCGACCAGTCCTACAAGAGAGAATTACTCCTAGTTGAAAAAATTGGTGGCGTGAAGATGGTTTAATTTCCAGCCAATAATGATCTGGAAAAAACGAAGTTCAAACACTGGTTGGCAAAAATATGAACTCTTCTCTTACCTTTGAAAACTTTCGGGCCAAATTTTATGGGCCTTCTTTGTCTTCTGTAGCACAAGCATCATATTGTATTCTCAATATTTCCGATTCATAAAATGCTGGCGAGTCTCACTCCGTAGGGAATGAATAATGCTCATTAACTCCGAGAGAGCGAAACCAATCAGATTGCTTGAAACACCAAGATGCACTGAGTGAGTATCTACTAACTATAGTTCTTACACAGTCAACGCTTTTAGTGTTCAGGTAAAAAAACTGTTGCGAAAATGTTTTCTTTCTGCATTTTTCGCGGGGTTAAATCCAGTTTGACATATCAGGATTGCCTGTGTTCCCACACTTGCGGCTACGCAATTTATTCAAGTCAAGCATCGGAGATATAGAACGTTAAAGCTGAGTGTTTATCTTTAATGTGCTTAGAGATGCTTTCTTTCTGCTGTATTGCAATTTTTGGCATATCTTTCGAAGTTATGATAAGGTTACATGGATGCCTGGCGGACCTATGACTAGAAACAGAAAACGAAAGGAGGAGAGAAAGAGAACGACAACGGACAAAGCAGAATACCAGTGATAGTTCATACTTAGTGCTAAGAAGTTACTCCACAAAATCTTTCATTGCGGCACTAAACCAGTTTGTTATTTTCAAAAAGTAGTTTAATCGGTTTTTTCCTTGTTTCAGGAATGAAAGTTGATTTTTTATTGTCAACTGGAAGTGAATAACATTCATCCGTACTCTTTTGGACATAAGAAAAAAGTTGATTTGTTTGTTTGTTTTGCTCTAAAATGCGGAATCGAAACACCTGAGTGCTATTCACTCCGTTTGCCCAAATGGTTTTCGATGTGCCTCAACATTGACCAAGAAAAATTTTGCCCTACTGTTGTAAACACGTAATCACAATGAGTTCACTAACTTGTGTTTTTAAGAAGTCTGTTTAAAAGCACCTAAACGTTATTTAAGTGTTGGGAGAGGATGTGGTTTGAAGTTCGTCCTTTGTCTGTGGTTGCATTTTGCCGATTCTTGTTCCAAGCCAACCTGGCGTTGTTCCAATGAAATACATCAAAGTTTGAATGATCTTGTTTTCAGAGATAAAGTGGAATAAAGTACATCAGCTAAACTCTTCTTTGATCTTGACACTGACAAAGTTTTTTTATGGCTCTAATTTTAGTGTGATTCCTATTCGCTGGCTAGTGACAGTTGACTCTGAAACTGGTTTTTTTTTCATTTTCCATTCGCTTGACTTAGGGTTGTGCTTGTTTTCTTTTAAAACTCAAGCGGTGCAAGAAAAATTCATAGCCATCCTGATGAATTCACAAAATAAAAATTTCACTCGAAAAACCGATGATCGTATCTCATCGCTTCGTGATTCATGCGATATCGGTTTTTAGCGTAAAAGTTAAAAGTTATAGAAGAGAAGAAAGCAAAGAAAATGATTTAATTATTAAAGTAGTTACAGCAGAAACATCAAAAACGCGGACAATTCGAAACCTTTATTTTCAAGTAACCCTACAGGCACGTAAGAATAAATAACCAGGGTAGCTCTCGCCTGAGTTTCTAGAGCCCGCCCCTAGGCTGGCATCAAATCTGTATATTAGTTTAGGACCCCATTTCCTAAGCTGTTGTGTTTGTCAGCTATTATTGAGTCTGCGACTACTTCAGTGTTTCACGCTGTAGTGTTCATCAAGCGGTGATGGGACGTGCACTGCGTACTTGCAAACTATGTCTGCTGGTCAAATGTCGTTAGGATTAGTATGAAAGTAGTTAGATGTTCTTGTCTCTTGAATTTTTTTTTTTTAGAAATTACCAGCGCGTGGAGGGATTGCTGTAGTTTAGGTTTTTTTTACTGTACCTTGTGTGGGTTGGGTTGGGTGGATGATTACACCTTGAACGGTCGGAATCTAATGTCGTATTGTGTATTTGTGTGTACACCTGCCTCTTGTTGGGTCTCAAATTGAGCTTAAATCTAAATATAAATAACTAGATAAACAAAGTTTGTTTTTAATCTTATTAGAAGCAGGCTAGATTCTGCAATTACAAACCCTGTTTTGATTGGCCACTCTACAAACCCTTTCCAGAATTGTTGCGGTAAAAACTTAGAAAATTCCCTCTTTCGAACTCCCTCTTCCCACTTCACACAGGCACGCCATCCGCCCACCGCACACGGCCAAAGGAGCTGAAGCGATGGAGCTCCCCCGCGTTTATATACCCCCGTGCTTACCCTTGAAACACCAGCACTGTCAAACGGCATTTTTATTTTGTTGTGTAAAGATTTCGGATCGACAAACTGCCTGTTAGCGTTCTTTTCTGACGTTCCATCACTGTGTCGTGCTTTAGGATTATTTTTCCCCTTAGCCTTCACAAGTTCTGTCTCCGTCCGGCTTCAACCTTTTAAATTCTTTTTTTAATTTTTTCGCGGACATTTATACAGCCCCCCCATTTCGAAAGGGAAAGCCACTGTTGCTAAAGAGGCCGCTCAAGTCCCCTCCTCCCCCGAAATTCAACTGTATACTGTTGATCCCCCACTAAATTAGGGACGTGGCAAACTAGCACTGCCAGCCGACTGTTTGTTGGCATGGCCTGTCCATGAGATCAGCGGGACAACACTGTCCAAGTGATTCGGATTTCACTCTAGAAGGCCTGATTTAATCCAACCCTACGGAATCCCACTACCCCGGAGAAATCAAAAGCTATAATAGCTGGAGAAGAGGGGGAAAAAAATCAGGACGAAGCCGGCCGGTATTTATTAATTAAAAAATACCGCCGGTACGCGAGGACCAAAATCATGCATAAACCGCAACCACAATAACCAACTTAAATGTGCAAACACGTTTAAAACAAAAAAGCAACTTTTCAACAAACTTTTTTTCGAAATTCGGCAACTTATGGAAAATAGAGTAGAAACTTTTTTAGACACACATTGTTATTCGCCAACGTTTTGTGGAAATTATTCGGCACACTTGTAGGCAACGACTAGGGGTTGCTAGCCTGAATTTTACTATGCCGGACTTGAGACAAGCCGTTAAACAATATCTTACTTACAATACACTGGCAAATACTACATCTTTAAGACATTAGGCTTTTCCTATGCAGTAACTGCTTACGATTCACCAGTTTCATGTTTTTTGAGAACATGTTAACTGTCTTGCTTACCTAGCTTCCCCCGACCCCCCCCCGGAACCGGCCAGGTATGTTATGTTCGGTGGAATGTAACTTTGTGATGCGTCTGGGACTTCTGGCAATAACATAGACGGGACCAATTAATTGGATCGCGCCGCGTCCCTCGGATCCTTCTAGTCGCTGCACTGTTGCACAGTTCTTTAGCATTGCGCGATCGCGATTTTCGTAGCGCGCATACCGCGATTCGCAGATTAGCCGCGCTAGACGTCCGAATCCTGTAGTCGCAAGACGCGAATTGCGACGGGTTTGGGCACAGGCGTGTGGTGGTAATCCTTATATCTTGAGGAGCTACGGTAATTGACCCAACTCCTCAAAGGAAGCTTTTCAGGGCTTGCATTTTCTCCCGAACTGCCATGATCAATTTCCACTTTGAACTCCATTAGAGTTTACTGCAAGTACTTTACATTGTTGTCAGATTTCAAGTAGCGGTTTTCCCCAAGTTTGCCAGAAAGCTTATTCCCTGCAGCTAACACAGGATACGTTTCAACATCTGCATCCGGAAAACTGGAGACCCGCGACTCACTGATTTTGATCCTCCGGGACCCTTGCCAGGCCCGACAAATCTCCAGGTCTGTTTGAACGTGGAAGAACTGGTACAATCTATGGAAATTGTAGTTGTAATTTAGAATATATGCGTTTTAATTTCAAAGTCCTTTCTAGGACAAAAAGCAAACATGGACACTGTAACATGTTGCGTGACACATTCCATCAGCACTGATTTCCCGTATGTAAAATGAAAGGGAGCATGTGCTTGCCATTAAAAGACTTGTTGTTGAACTCTCAGTTTTGAATTGTGTTCTTGGCGAGGATCTATTACTTTTATTTATTTTTTATTTGTTTTGTAGTGAACCTTACAAAATACAACCAATACCACAGATTACCAACTATACTAATGATAACTACAGAGAACTTCACACTTGTGATTTGCAACTGTAAACTGTAGTGTGGTAGGCGCCCTCATTAGTATCGTTCTTTCATGGTAATTTGTTCACTCTTGTATTTTATTGTTTTTCCTATTCAAAGGCGTTAGGCTCAGAGGGGGCGGGTTATTTAACCCTCATTATGCATGTTTCGATATATCATAATATCAGCACAATGCGGTTTTCTTTTTTTGGTTTTCCTACGGGCGTCTGGTGGCTAAAGAGTTCGAATTTACCGTTAAGTTATTTAAGTTTCAAGTTTTCCTGGGGCCCGTCCCAGTTGTGTTGGCCGTTTAGGCTTACTCCACGACTCTCGGAGAAAGCTCAACGATAAGGTTCGTAATTAATCGGTTGCAAGTTTGTACGTATTTTGTGAATATCAATCATGTAGATTAACTCGCTCAGTTAACCCCTTTTATTTTAACTTTCCTGTTTTAGAAACCAAGCGCTTTGGAAAGATTGTTAGTAGGCTGCGATAACATCGGTGTTTTTTTAGGAGAAACTCCAATTAAAGTGTCAGTGAATACACAGTTTTAGACAAGAAGCAGAAGCAGTTTCCGCAGGGAACGCGTCGATCGAGATAAAAAATATTTACGACATGAAAACAACATTAATTTTGAACCGCAAACATAGAATACAAAAAAGTTACGATCAGCGACAAACATTTTGGGAGATTTTTGCTACGTTTCAATAGTGACATGGCCGGAATTAAGCGGGCGCCGTGATTAAGTCACCGCGGCATGTTTACTCGCCAAACAGTAAAGCATCTGTGTCAAATGATGGCAAGATACCGGGTTTTTGTAAGTTTCTTTTTTCTGTCATAGTGGTTATCCCGTTTGACAGTAAAATGAGCGAAGTCACAAAGAAAGATCACAATCGCCCAAACGATTGAGGGTTGACCATTTGTGTATGCAAAGTCAAACACGCGTTTACGACGTTTATTATAACCAGGTAATTCCATCATTTTGGAAATAGCAGCTACTTTATTATTCCATCGGCGTCACAATTTTTCACTGCTTTGGGGCTCATTTTGTTGAAACCTCAAGCACACTACAAACAGGCCTGTGAAACCCTTCCTGCTTACAGAGCAATACTAAAAAAAGTTCTGAGCTCCGAAAATTCAATACGCAACATGATATTATAATTCACAAAGGCACAAAATACCACAGGATCCTTGTCCAGCGAATGAAAACAATAAGTGAACAAAAACAACAGTATTTGCTCTTAGGCGCGAAAACCTCCCTATTTCCTTGCCGTGCGTGACGTGTCAATAGACCATGTACTTCAGGTTTCCTGCAGAGGGGCTCTATGCACAAAGACACCTCTTACCAGGGGGAGTGACAGGCACGACGTTTTACCGACAGGGAAAATAAAAATAATCATAATAAAACGAACAAATCCCACCAACTTTCTGACTGAGATTGCCATACTGGCAACCCAGTTAATTAACCAAAGAACGAAGAAAATTCGGACGACAAGGAGGGAGGGAAACGGTTCTATGGCCTAGACCTTGCGCCGACAAAGAGTTGTGCTCGTATGGTGTTTGATGGTATTTTTGAAAAAACCGTACAGATGGTAACCTTGCTTATCTGGAAAGAAACCGAAATTGTCGCCAAGTTGTCGTGTAAATACAAAAAACAAAGATTCCGATGAAAACTTGGTAAGGGTCGGTTTTTCACGTCTCAAACTTGTCGTTTGATTAATTGAATGTTCCTTAATTTGTCATCATTGGCCCCTCAACGCTCCTACGTTTATGGAATGTTTGAGCTGAAGAGAGAGGCATCGTTGAGGAACTAATGATCAAAACATTCCCGCCCCAGGTCACTGAACAAACAAGTTATTCTTATGTTTCCACACTTTTCCCAACGGGAAGTACATAAGATATATATGCATGGATGCTTGCGGTCGGTTCATTTTTAACCCGGATGATGGCAAACCAGCCGAAAAACGTTTCGTTTCAATCTTTTAATTTTAAGAAAAGTACCTTGTAAATGGCATAATATTTGTAACCCTAACGCGAAACATTATGGACAGAATAGAAACTTTTTAGCAAAAGTTTTTTTAGACACTTTATCGGCAAACTTGTGACTCCGACTAGTGGGCCAGCCTGAAGTTTACTAGGACGACTTGAGACAATCGTAAACAAAATATTACTTAAATAATACGCTTTTAAGAATTTGCTTTCCGTGCAGAACTGCTAATGATTCACACGTTTCATGTTGTTTTAAGAGCAAAGGTAACTGTTGCTTGCTTACCTACGCGCGAACCGGCGTATGTATGTTCAAGGTGGAATGTAACTTTGTTATGGGTCTGGGACCGACACACATAGGACGCCAATTAAGATCGCGCCGCGAATCCTCTAGTCGCTGTACTTGCAGTTCTTTAGCATCGCGCGACGCGATTCCTGTAGCGTGCAACGCGATTCGCATAGCGCGAGACGTGAATCCTGTATAGCAAGACGCGACTTCGCGACGGGTGGGAGTGGTGGGTAACTTATATTTGAGCCGGTACCGTAATTGACCACTCCTCAAAGGAGCTTTCCAGGGATTGCATTTCTCACCCGAACTGCCCATGATCATTCCACTTTGAACTCCATTAAGTTTACTGAAGTAACTTTACATTGTTGTCGAGATTCAATAGGGTTTTCCCCAAGTGCAGACAGGCTTATTCCCTGCAGCTAACACAGGATTACGTTTCAAACATTCTACAATCGGAAACTGGAGGACTCAATGATTTTATCTCCGGGACCCTTGCCACCCAAACAATTCTCCAGTTTGTTTGAACGTGGAAGCCACTGGTAATGGAAATTGTAGTTGTAATTTAGGAATATATGCGTTTTAATTTCAAAGTCCTTTCTAGGACAAAAAGCAAAAACATGGACACTGTAACTATGGAAATAGAGTAGAAACTTTTTAGACACTTTTATCGCCAAAAAACAAAAACATGTTTTGGGAAATTATCGGCAACTTGTGGCGACGACTAGTGGGCTAGCCTGAATTTTACTATGCCGACTTGAGACAAGCCGTAAGACAACTCTTACTTAAACTGCAAATAATACATCTTTAAGAATTGAGTTTCCTTGCAGAACTGCTTACGATTCAAAGTTTCATGTTTTTTGAGAACATGTTAACTGTCTTGCTTACCTAGCGCGAACGGAGTATGTATGTTCGGTGGAATGTAACTTCTGTTATGCGTCTGGAACCTTCGCAAACATAGAGAACACGTAAGATCGCGCGCGATTACTCTAGTCGCTGCACTGTGCAGTTCTTTAGCATTGCGCGACGGCGAATTCTGTAGCGCGCAACGCGATTCGCATAGAGCAGAGGACGGAAATCCTGTATCGCAAGACGCGAATCGCGACGGGTGGAGCGGTGTGGTCAACTTCTATTTGAGAGCTACCGTAATTGAACAATCCTCAAAGGAGCTTTAAGGGCTTGCATTTCGCACTAACTGCCAGGATCATTCCACTTTGAACTCCATGACGTTTACTGAAGTTTACTTTACAATTGTTGTCAGGATTCAATAGGGGTTTCCAACAAGTGCAGACAGCTTATTCCCTGCAGCTAACACAGGATACGTTTCAAAATCTACATCGGAAAACTGGAGGAATCACTGAATTTATCTCCGGGACCCTTGCCACCCAACAATTCTCCAGTTTGTTTGAAACGGAAGCACTGGTAATGGAAATTGTAGTGGTAATTTAGAATATATGCGTTTTAATTTCAAAGTCAGTTCTAGGACAAAAAGCAAAACATGGACACTGTAACATGGTGCGTGGACACATTCCATAAGGCACTGATTTCCCGTATGTAAAATGAAAGGGAGCAGGTGCTTGCCATTAAAATAATTGTGGTTGTTGAACTCTCAGTTTTGAATTGTGTTCTTGGGAGGATCGTTACTTTATTTTTATTTTTATTTTTTTGTATTGAATTACAAATACAACCAATACACAGATTTTACAACTATACAATGCATAACTACAGACCTTACATTTGTGATTTTGCTAACTGGTACTGTATATGTTGTAGGCGCCCTCATTAGTAGTTCTTTCATGGTAATTTGTTCACTCTTGTATGTAGTGTTTTTCCTATTCAAAGGCGTTAGGCTCAGAGGGGCGTATGAACCCTCATTATGCATGTTTCGATATATATAAATATTAGCCCATGCGGTTTTCTTTTTTGGTTTTCCTACGTCTTGTGGTAAAGAGTTCGAATTTACCGTTTTAAGGTATTTAAGTTTCAAGTTTTCCTGGGCCCGCTCCAGTTGTGATGGGACGTTTAGCTTACTCCACGTAGGAGAAATCATCGATATAAAGGTTTGTACGTATCGGTTTCAAGTTTTGGTACGCTTTTTGTTTACCAATCATGTAATACTACGCTCGTTTAACCCTGTTATTGACCTTTCCTGTTTTAGAACAAGCGATTTGGAAAGATTGTTAGTAGGCTGCGTAACATCGGTGTTTTTTAAGGAGAAAACTAATAAAGTGTCAGTGATACACAGTTTTTAGAAAGAGCAGAAGGAAGTTTCCGGGACGGGTCGATCGAGAATAACACTATTTACGACATGAAAAACAACATTAATTTTGAACCGCAAACATAGAATACAAAAAGGTACGATCAGCGACAAACATTTTGGGAGGATTTTTGCTACGTTTCAAGTGACATGACGGGAATTAAGGCGGGCGCCGTGATTAAGCCACCGCGGCATGTTTACTAGCCAAAACAGTAAAGCATCTGTGTCAAATGATGGCAACCGATACCGGGTTTTTGTAAGGTTTCTTTTTTCTGTCAAGTGTTAGAACGTTTGACAGTTAAAATGAGCGGAAGTCCAAAAGAAAGATCACAATCCGCCCCCCCAACTATTGAGGTTGACCATTTGTTTATGCAAAGTCAAAACGCGTACGACGTTATTTATCACCAGGTAATGCCATCATTTTGGAAATAGCAGCTACTTATTATTTTCATCGGCTTCACAAATTTTTCACTGCTTTTGGGGCTCATTTTGTTGAAACTCAAGCACAACTTCCAACAGGGCCGTGTGAACCCTTCCAGCTTTACAGAGCAATAATAAAAAAAGTTCTTCAGCTCGAAAAATTCCAATACGAAACATGATATTATCAATTCACACAGGCACAAAATACCACAGAATCCTTTTCCAGCGAAAACATTATTGAAACAAACAACATAGTTTGCTCTTAGAGGCGAAAACCTCCCTATTGTCCTTGCGTGCGTGACGTGTCAAATTACCATGTACTTCAGGTTTCCTGCAGAGGCTATATGCACAAAGGACACCTCTTACCAGGG